>NC_046284.1:52208279-52429195 GCF_004115265.2 Rhinolophus ferrumequinum
TCTTGAAGTAAGAGGTAACTGTGTGGAACCATTTAGAAAATGAGACAGGATTTATAAAAAAACAGAGATGAACATTCATAGGTTATACACTAGGAAGGCATCTGAATCTTGCCTTCTTTCAGGCCTCTCTAATCTAATAACCTCACCACAACGTGGTAGGCAAACTCTTTCTCATACCTTCCAAATACAGTCAGCTACCAAATTGATTTCATTAAGTATTAGCAAGCTGTACTTTCTTTTTTAGCATAATCCAAGCTTTAATGTCAGCTGGGACTAATGTAACAGTCTTCCAGCCTTGCCCTCACCAATGGTCTGTTTGAAATATCCAGAGTGAACTGTCTTTTTTTCAGCCAGAAATATATTTCAGCTCAGGGGACAATTCTTTCTAAACTCTGCTCTTTTATAACAAAGATGTCAACAATGAACTGGAATCATAGATGTCAACTCCAATTTCCAAGTGTTTAGATATTTTTCTATTTGCTTCTGTTATAGATATATAGTCTGAATCCATTATGGTCAGAGAACATACTCTGTATGATTTCAATTCTTTTAAATTTGTTGAGGTTTGCTTGATGTCCCAGGAGATGGTCTATCCTAATGAATAATGCATGGGAACTTCAAAGAAATGTATACTCTGTTGTTGTTTGGTATAGTATTCTGTATATGTTATGTAGATTCTGTTATCATATTGATTGTATTATTCAGATCTTTTACATTTTTGATTTCCTCTCTAGTAATTCTATAACTTGCTGAAAAGGGGGTTTTGAGGCTCCAACATAATTGTGGATATGGCCATTTCTCCTTTCAGTTCCATCAGTTTTTGCTTTCTGTATTTTGAATATCTGTTGTTTGGATGTGTACACATTTAGGATTGTTATGTCTTCTTGGTGGATTGAACCTTTTACCATTATGTAATATCCTCTTTGTCTCTACTAATTTTCGTGTGGTAAAGTCTACTTTATCAGATATTGTGGCCTCAGGTATGCTTATAAAAGTATTTTTGTTATATTTCACGCTGAATTCACTCTTAGGAGTTTCCTTGTTCAGCCCCTACACTTGCTGCCAACATACTTAATTCACAATGTGGCAAGATTTAGACTTGTGTTTTTTTTTTTTCCATCTACAGAAATAGGATAGTCTCAGTTATCTCTACCATTAGTAGAATAACCAAGGGTATGTTATTTTTGCAACATTCAACCGAAAAAATGTAACAGTTGATAATACTAATGGTTTGGGGGGAGGGAGAATTAAGGCAATTAGACAGGTAGAAAGCAGATTATCTTTGGGCTTTAGCATTTAAGGTTCCCTAGGTTTTTTTATTGTACATTTGTACATTAATTATTCCATGTTGTCTCAGAGCACACTTATGACTAACAATCTATTTACTTCTGGCCATTCCATGATGTTCTGATTATTACCAGTCCTTGGATTAAGTCCTCTGGGAAGTAATTACGTTTACTGAGTGACCTGCTATCAGTAAAGTCCTGCTACTTACAAACTTTGGTACTTTGCTTGTGTGGCACTTAGAAATGAAATTAAAGCATTTGATCCATAAATTCTACATGCTCAGTCCCCCAAACTTGAGGTCAGCCTGGAGTATTCTCTTTTTCTCATATTCCACACCTACCTTATAAGAAAATTCTCTTGACCCTGCCTTCAAAATATATCCAGAATCCAGCTACTTCTTACCACCTCTATTGCTACCACCCTGGGTTTCATCAACATCAATCTCCTGTATTATATTGCTTTCCAACTGGTCCCTCTACTTTCACCCATGCTCCCTTACCATCTATTTTTTACTCAGCAGGCAGAGTGATATTTTAAAGCATAAGCCAAATCTTTCACTCTTTTTCTCAAAATCTTATAACAGGGGTTTGAAGCCCATCAATATGTGAAAATGTATGAGTTCATAATGATACTCAACAACAACAAAAAGAAGCCCTACTGGTGACATTTGGAGAATGCCAGCAAGCCAACTTATTTTTTGTGAAAATTTGTAAATAAAGAGGAAGAATGAAATGCTATTGTTTTATGTACAAACTGTACTTATCCAATTTGTTATCCAATTTGTTGATGAGAGAATTTCTCTTTGCATGTGTATTCTGGTTAATATATGAAGAAGGCATGATAGAATTTGAATATCATCATTTAAAGACTCATAATAAGAAATCTATATAATAGTCATCAATGATTGATAAATACCAAAAAAAGAGAAGCAATCAGACATCATGTGCTATATTATAGGCATCATCTTTGAAGTATTCTTGCCACAACCATCAAACCTGAATCTGATCAAGCCTTAGCAACAAAGTCTTGCGCCATCATTGGGACGCAATAAACCAGTTTTCTTAACAGAGAGAGAGGACATATGTGAATATATTTGGCATTGTATGTTTGTAGGCTATGGGGCATATTATGCATTTACACAGATATCTTTTTAAAATGTAATCATATGGTAAAATATATCTGTAACCTGATGTTTTCATTTAACAATTTTTTGATGTCATTGTATGTTCAGAAATACTTAATTGACTTTTTTATCATTTACCAAATTAACATGATTTTCCTTTAAAGACATCATAGAAATTAAAGATAAGGTCATCTGTTTACCAGAGCAAGAACTGAGGGTTGAATTTCACTGAACAAGAAGCTCAGGAAAGAATAAATATGATTAATCTGAAATATATATTTTTCATATTTTAAAAATGTATAAATAACAATTTCTGATTTTCATATAATTTATGTTAGATTATTATTCCAGTTAAAATTTTAATTGTCATAAAATTTAACCTACTAATAAAGTTTCAAATTTTAACAAACATTTCCAAGTTTTTGCTACTACAAACAGTGCTACTATGAAAAGAATACACACATTCTATTTATTTGTTTACAGCTATCCATGCAATAATTCCCATAAGTAGATCATTTTGGTCAAAACACGAATGCTTTCAATTTTAAGAAACTTTTATAAGTGGCATATATATATATATATATATATATATATATATATATATATATATGCCATATATATACATATGCCATATATGAAGTCTGACAATTAAGTTTGCGAACTCATCCTAGAAAAAAGTGCTACATACCTCATTGCTGAATATCACTACAGTCACCTTCGAAGTATTCCCCCTGGGAAGCTATGCACAGGCACAAGCACCTAGCCCACCCTTCAAAGCAATTTTGGAACTCTTTTTCTGGAATGGCCATCAGAGCTGTCGTCGTATTACCCTTCATGTCCTGAATATCATCAAAATGTCTTCCTTTTAATATTTCCTTTATTTTGGGGTAAAGAAAGAAGTCATTGGGGACAAGATCAGGTGAGTAGGGAGGGGTTCCAAAACAGTTATTTGTGTACTAGCTAAAAACTCCCTCACAGATAGTGCAGTGAGAGTTTGTGTATTGTCATGATGCAAGAGCCATAAATTGTTGGTGAAAATTTCAGGTCATTTAATTTTTTTCTTGCAGCCTTTTCAGCACTTCCAAATAGTAAACTTGATTAACTGTTTGTCCAATTGGTACAAATTCATAATGAATAATCTCTCTAATATCAAAAAGGGTTAGCAACATTGTTGTAAACAAGTGCGCGAACTTAATTGTTTGAATATATATATATATATATATATATATATATATATATATTTACATATACATGTAAATATATATGTATATATATACACACACACATACACACATATATATACCAAAGATGCCAAAAAAATGTATACAAGTGGACACTTTGGTCAATGTTGCCCAAGCAGTAGCTCGCCATAATCAGAAGTGTCTGGATGCTACTGGTAACCACTTTGAGCACCTCCTGTAATTGCAGAAATCAAACGTGACTTGTATTTACCTCTTGTTATTGGTATATATTGGGTATTACAATTTTAACAGTTTTTTTTTCCTTTCTTAAAATGTGTATACAATTTTTGGCACCCTCTGTACATTTGCATGCTTTCAAGAGTGAATGAATGAGTCTATTGCCTCACCAGTTCACCAACAAATCAAAAAGTTCACATGCTGATAAAACAATTGCCTCTTTCTAAATTTATTTTTAGAAAAACAGTGCCAAAGGTAAGAGTCCAAGAGGCCAAGATGATGATGTATCTGAGGTACTGAATCTCTGCTGGCAAGATATGTCCATCTGGAAAACTTAATTAAAAGTATATTACATGTGTTTTCTTGGGCCTGTTGCTTATTTTCTAAACATTACAAAGAAGAGAGTGCAGAAGATAGCAATGATAATAAGGACTCTGCCAAACTAAGTGTTAAAAAAGTAAATGTAGAGTTTTGCTTCCAGAAATGAGACTAGCTAAGTTGGACCAAATTTCCATCAGAGAACAGCTAGAGAAGAGTGAAAAATTATTTAAAATAAAAATTGTTTAAAGGTGTCAAAGAGCTAACAATGCCATAAGATGATATGGAGCAAAGATCAGGGGAAAAAGAAACCCAGAAGGTAATCTCAATGTTTGGGGCTGGGTTTCTTTTTTTTCTTCAGTTGATGATTTCTAAGGAAGCAATTATGATGCTTAAATGCTGCAAATTTGTGCCAAATTTTCTACAGTCATGGGGCTAAGTGCATAAAAGTTGAAGTTGGGCCTGCAAAGGAGAGGGGACCCTGGTAAACCACTCAGGCTTAGGTAGGGTCTTCCAAGAGCTATGCCAGGCAAGTAAAGGTAAACTGGAAATAGACCAACTCCTGCTCAAAGGACTGAAGTCCAGATTAATCATTTCAATCACCAATGGAATTAAAGGGATTTGGGATTGTTTGTTTGCATCTGGCAGGTTATTAGAAAGTAAAAAAGGAAAGAAATTCTTTCCTGAAGGGAGATAACCTCCTAGGACTGAAATAAATAAATCTACAATTTACCATTGATAGTTTCTTGAAAAAAATTTTTAAATAACTAGATGAAAAAAATGATAAGACATGATTGAAAATCAAGGAATCAAAAAAAAAAGACAATAAAAACAACCCACATGAAGTCTAGATAATGGTATTGTTAAATATAAACTTTAGAATAACCATACTTATAATTTTCAAGAACATAAAAATTGAAATTTTCACCCAGGAATTTGAAAATATGAAAAATGAACAGAATTTCTAGAACTCAAAAAGGCCATAAGTGGAATTAAGAACAATGATGAGATTAGCAGCATATTAGAAACATTGAAGGGAGAATTAGAGAAAACAATTAAGTATCTGAAAAAAATATGCAAAATGAAATATGAAGAGACAATATAATAAATAATACAAAAAAATAGGGCAAAGTTAAAGGGGGTATAATAAATAAATCAAACATATGTTTAATAGGAGTCCTACAAAGAAGGAGAGAGAAGAGTGCAGAAACAATATTTCAAGATACAATGTTTGAGAAGTTTTGAAAAGTAACAAAAGACATCAAATCACAGATTTAAGAAGCAGTATCTATACCACATACAGTGGGGTATGAGGAAAACCAAACCCAGGCCTATCATAGCAAAGCTGTTTACACTCAAATAAAGAGAGAAACCATTCAGAGATGAGAGAGAAAAACAATAAATTATTTTCAAATACTCAAAAATAAGACTGACATATAATTTAAAACAGAAATAATGATAGTTTGAAGAAAGTGAAATTGTATCTTCATAGTGCTAAAGTAAAATAACTACATATTCAGAATTTTGTGTTTACAAAAACTTATCTTTTGAAAATGGAAGTTAAATAAACACAATGCAAACAAAAGCTAGGCAAATTTATCACCATCCAACTGAAACTAAAGATTCATCCTCACTCATTGAACAAGGGGGCAGCTGTTGGGTTCTGTCTTCTTCGCGAGACACATTTACACTGAAGCAACCATATCTGAGGGACTTGAAGTTGGCATTGATCTCGGCACCACCTACTATTGTGTGGGTGTCTTCCAATATGGAAAAGTGGAAATAATTGCCAATGATCAGGGAAACAGAACCATCCCAAGTTATGTCGCCTTTACTGACACTGAACAATTGATCAGTGATGCTGCAAAGAATCAAGTTACAATGAACCCCACCAACATGGTTTTTGATGCCAAACACCTGATTGCCAAACACGTAGATTTGATGATGCTGTTGTTCAATCCGATATGAAGAATTGGCCCTTCATAGTGGTGGATGATGCTGTCAGGCCCAAGGTCCAAGTAGAATACAAGGTAGAGACAAAAAGTTTCTATTAAGAAGAAGTGTCATCTATGGCTTTGACAAAGATGAAGGAAACTGCAGAAGCCTACCTTGGGAAGACTGTTATCCAGCAAGGCTATCATTTAAAATTAAAGGAGAGATAAAGAGCTTCCCTGAAAAGAATAAGCTAAAGGAATTTATTACCACCAAGCCAGCATTACAGGAAATATTAAAAGGGCTCCTGTAAACAGAAGAAAGATGAAAACCATCTAACTACAAATAAAAAAATGGCAATAACTATACCTATCAATAACCACTTTAAATAGATTAAATGCTCCAATCAAAAGACATAGGGTGGCTGAGTGGATAAGAAAGCAAGACCTTTGTATATGCTGTATACAAGAGACTCACCTCAGAACAAAAGACACACAGAGGCTGAAAGTGAAGGGTTGGAGTAAGATATTTTATGCAAGTGGAAATGAGAAAAAAGCTGGAGTTGCAATACTTAGATCTGACAAAATAGACTTTAAAATGAAGAATATATTAAAAGATAAAGATGGGCACTACATAATAATAAAGGGATAGATCCAAAAAGAGGACATAATCCTAGTAAACATCTATGCACCCAACATAGGAGCACCTAAATATATAAAACAGACATTGACTGACATAAAGAGATCAACAGTAACACTATCATAGTAGGGGACTTCAAACACCTCTGACAACAAGGGACAGGTCTTCCAGAAAGAAAATCAATATGGAAACAACAGCCTTAAATGACACATTGGACCAGTTGGATTTAATCGATATTTTCAGAGCATTTCACCCCAAAGCTGAAGAATACATGTTCTTCTCAAGCAAACGTGGAACATTTTCCAAGATACACCACATGTTAGACCACAAAACAAGTCTTGATAAATTTAACAAAGTTGAAATCATACCAATAGCCTTCTCTGACCACAGTGCTTTGAAATTAGAAATTAACTACAGGGAAAAAAACTGCAAGACACACAAATACATAGAGGATGAATAACATGTTACTAAATAATGAATGGGTCAACAAGGAGATCAAGGAAGAAATCAAAAGATATCTTGAGACAAATGAAAATGAAAACACAATGACCCAAAAATCTATGGGATGCAGCAAAGGCAGTCCTAAGAGGGAAATTCACAGCAATGCAGGCTTACCTAAAGAAACAAGAAAAATCACTAATCAATAGATTATCTTCACACTTAAGGGATCTGGAAAAAGAACAGCAAAATAAGCCCAGAGGGAGTACAAGGAAGGAGATAATAAAGATCAGAGCTGAAATAAATGAAATAGAAACCAGAAAAACAATACAAAAGATCAGTGAATCAAAGAGTTGGTTTTTAGAGAAGGTAAACAAAATTGACAAACCTTTAGCCAGACTTATCAAAGAAAAAAGAGAGACAGGACCCAAATCAATAAAATCAGAAATGAAAGAGGAGAAGTGACAACAGACACGACAGAAATCCAAAAACTTATAAGAAATTACTATGAGCAACTATATGCCAACAAATTTGACAATCTGGAAGAAATGGACAATTTTCTAGAGGCGTACAACCTTCCAAAGCTAACTCAAGAAGAAAAAGAAAACTTGAATAGACTAATTACCAGCAGGGAAAATGAATCAGTAATCAACAAGCTCCCAACAAACAAAAGCCCTGGACCAGATGGCTTTACAGGTGAATTTTACAAAACATTCCAAAAAGAATTATCACCTATTGTCCTCAAACTATTCCAAAAAAATCCAGAAGGTGGGAAGGCTCCCAAACACGTTTTATGAGGCTGCTATCACCCTGATGCCAAAATCTGACAAAGACATTACAAAAAAAAGAAAACTACAGACCGACATCCCTAATGAGCATAGATGCAAAAATCCTCAACAAAATATTAGCAAACAGAATTCAGCAATACATTAAAAAAGATCATACACCGTGATCAAATGGGATTCATTCCTGGTATGCAAGGGTGGTTCAACATCCACAAATCAATTAATGTGATACACCACATTAGCAAAATGAAAAATAAAAATCATGTGTCTTACCAATACATGCAGAAAAAAACATCTGGCAAAATCCAGCTGCCATTTATGATAAAAACTCTTAAGAAAGTGGGAATAGAGGGATCATATCTCAACATAATAAAGGCCACATATGATAAACCCACAGCTAACATCATACTCAATGGAGAAAAGCTCAAACCATTCCCCTTAAGCTCAGGAACAAGGCAAGGTTGCCCACTTTCTCCATTTCTATTTAATGTAGTGCTGGAAGTTCTAGCCACAGCAATCAGACAAGAAAAAGGAATAAAAGGCATCCAAATTGGTAATGAGGAAGTAAAATTGTCATTATATATAGATGACATGATACTATATAGAGAGAACCCTAAAGACTCCACCAAAAACTATTAGAACTGATAAATGAATTTAGTAATGTAGCAGGATACAAAATTAATATTCAGAAATTGGTTGCATTTGTATATACCAATAATAAAATAAAACATCAGAAGGAGAAATTAAAAAAACAATCCCATTTACAATTGCTTCAAAGACTATAAAATACCTGGGAATAAATTTAACCAAAGAAGTAAAAGATCTGTACTCAGAAAATTATAAGACACTGAAGAGAGAAATTAAAGAAAATATAAATAGATAGAAACACATACCATGCTCATGGATAGAAAGAATTAATATCATTAAAATGTTCACACTGCCCAAGGCAATATACAGATTCAACACAATTCCTATCAAATTACCAAGGACGTTTTTCACAGAGATAGAGCATATAATCCTAAAATTTATATGGAACCATAAAATACTACAGATAGCCTCGGGAATCTTGAGAAATAAGAACAAAGTGGGAGGTATCACGACACCTGACATCAAATTATACTACAAGGCTACAGTAATCAAAACATCATGGTACTGGCATAAAAACAGACACATAGATCAATGGAATAGAATAGAGAGCCCAGAAATAAATCCATGTCTATATGGTCATTTAATCTACGACAATGGAAGCGAGAATTTACGGTAGGGTAAAGACAGCCTATTAAATAAATGGTGCTGGGAAACCTGGACAGACACATGCAAAAAAATGAAGCTGGACCACCTCCTTACAGCATATACAAGAATAAATTCAAAATGGATTAAAGACTTAAATGTAAGATCTGAAACCTTAAAACTCCTAGAAGAAAATATAGGAAGAGTCTTTACAGACATTACCCAAAGTAAGATTTTTGCTGATATATCCCCTCAGGCAAGGGAAGTAAGAGAAAAAATCAACATGTGGGATTGCACCAAACTTAAAAGTTTTTTCACAGCAAAGGAAACCATCAATAAAACAAAAAGGGATCCTACTGAATGGGAGAAGATATTTGCCAATGATATATCTGATAAGGGGTTAATGTCCAAAATTTGTAAAAAAAAACTCACTCAACTCAACTCCAAAAATATAAACAAGCCAATTAAAAAATGGGCAGAGGACATGAAGAGACATTTTTCTAAAGAGGACATACAGATGGCAAACAGACATATGAAAAAATGGTCAACCTCACTAATCATTAGAGAAATGCAAATAAAAACCACAATGAGATACCACCTCACCCCAGTCAAAATGGTTATCATCAATAAATCAACAAACAACAAGTGCTGGCAAGGATGTGGAGAAAAGGGAACCATTGTGCACTGTTGATGGGATTGCAGATTGGTGTAGCCACTATGGAAAACTGTATGGACGTATATCAAAAATCTGAGAATGGAACTACCTTATAACCCAGCAATTCCACTCCTAGGTATCTATCTGGAGAAATCCAAAACTTTAATCGAAAAAATGTATGCACCCCTATTTTATTGCAGCACTATACACAATAGCCAAGACATGGAAACAACCAAAATGCCCATCAGTAGACGGCTGGATTAAGAAACTGTGGTACATTTATGCAATGGAGTATTAACGCAGCCATAAAGAAGAATGAAATCTTACCATTTGCAACAATATGGATGGACCGAGAGGACATTATGCTAGGGAAATATGTCAGACAGAGAAAGACAAATACCATATGATCTCACTTTTATTTGGAATCTACAGAAAAGAATAAATGAATGAACTAATCAGAAACAGTCTCAGAGACATAGAGAAAAAACTGAGGTTGCTAGATGGGAGGGGGTGGAGATAAGGGGGAAGGTGAGGGGATTAGAAAGCACAGTCAGTAACCACAAGATTGCCACGGGGATACGAAAGTTAATTTGGTGAATGTAATCAATAATGTTGTAAAGATTTTGTACAGTATACGATGGACACTTGTCTCATTAGGGAGACCACCTCAGGGATGATGTAGATGCCAGATCACTGCACTGTACACCTGAAGCTTAAGCTGAACAATAATGAATGTCAACTACAAGTTTATTTATATATACACACACACACACACACACATATATATATATATATGTGTGTGTGTGTGTGTGTGTATATATGTGTGTATATATATATATATATATATATATATATATATATACATATATATATTTATACTTACAAGAAGTGGAGTACAGCATTAGCAATAGAGACAGTGGAAATGTAATGGCTGTGTGCGATATCAGAGAGATAGTGGATGGGGGGAGGGGGGTTGACACAGTGTGAGGAATATAAATGATAAACGTCTAAGTATTACTTTGTTTTGTGCACCTGAAACTAGTAAAAAATAATAATAAAAGAATGGGTAACCACAAGATTGCCACAGGGATATGAAAGTCAATTTGGGGAATGTAATCAATAATACGTACAGATTTTGTAGGGTATCTGATGGACACTTGTCCCATTAGGGAGACCACCTCAGGGATGATGTAGATGCCTGATCACTGCACTGTACACCTGAAACTGAAGCTGAACAATAATAAATGTCAACTACAAGTTTATATATGTACAAGAAGTGGAGTACAGCTTTAGGAATAGAGACAGTGGAAATGTAATGGCTGTGTGTGATGTCAGAGGGATAGTGGATGGGGGCAGAGGGGTTGTCACTGTGTGAGGGATATAAATGATAAATGTCTAACTATTACATTGTTTTGTGCACCTGAAACTAATAAAAAAGTTAAAAAGATTCATCCCCAGGCTAAATAATGTGATCCGAGTGGAGGCACATAGATACAAGAAGAATGAAGAATAACGACTTTGGAAAATATAAATGAGTATTAACTGTATAATATAGTGATAATTTCTTTAAAGAATATATATATATATTCTTATATACATATATATATGTATACACATATACATAGAGAGAGAGAGAGAGAGAGCCAAAAAATGTATACACATTTTAAAAAAGGAAACAACTGTATTAAAATTACACTGATGGTAACCACTTTGAGCACCTCTTGTAACTGCAGAAGTCAAACGTGACTTGTATTCATCTTTTGTTATGGGTATATATTGAGTATTACAATTTTAATACGGTTTTTTCCTTTCTTAAAATGTGTATACATTGTTTGGCATGCTCTGTATGTATAATACATAACAATAAACCAGAGGAGCATCAATTGAGTTAAATGTTGGAAAGTACTTGTGTTATCTTAAGGAGATGTAAAAGAACTAATTTATGTTAAACTGTGATAAAGCAAATTAATATTGAATGTTATGAAAGAGACAAAAAGAAAATTGGAACAGAAAAATAAATATAAGGCAAGAGAAAGGTAATTTAAACCAAATTGTATCTGGAATTACATTACATGCAAATGGACTGAAGATTTCGAATGAAAGAAGCATACGTCATAAGTCTAGATAAAAACATTCATTTAATCAAATGCTCCTTTAAAGGGACTTATGTAAATATAAGGGTATAGAAATTTTCAAAAGTAAAAAAAAAAAAAATGATGGCACAGGATACACCATTTAAACACTTACTGAAAGCTGGTATTCAAAAGAGAAAAAATATAAGGGAGATTTCTTTATGACTAAAGATTTGATTCAACATGAAAATATTAATAAAATAATTTTAAATTTGTATACATCTTTTAACATAGAACCAAAATATATACAGCAATACTGATAGAAATAAATGGAGAAAATATACACTGCAAAAAATGATAGCAGTAAAAGAAATGAACAAGTCCAGAGTCCCAGTGGGAAATTTTAATACACCTTATTAAGTGATAGATAAAACAGACATAAAATGAGTTAGATGAAGATTTAAACAACATGAGTAACAAAATTTACTTTGTTGACAGAACACTGCACATGACAGCCCATGGAAAATTCCAGAATAGATCATATGCTGGGTTATAATGCATGTCTAAAGAAACTTCTATCTGACAACATTTTAGTGGTTACCAGAGAGTAAGTAGGGAGGGAGGTGGTAAATAGGGTAAACGGGGTTAAATGTATGGTGACAAAAGGAAAAATGACTCTGAGTGGTGAACACACAATGTGATATATAGATGATGTATCACAGAATTGTACCCTTGAAACCTATGTAACTTTTCTAACCATTGTCACCCCAATAAACTTTAATTAAAAAAAAATTTAAAAAAGAAACTTCTATGTGATAATACAATATACGCTGAATACTTGGTGTAAAAATTGAAGAGTAATACTGGGCTTCCTGTCCCTCGCCTACCTATAGTATGCATCTGAAGAATGTTAATTTCCAATACTCCCCGGCCCAAAATGACCCTCTCCACTCCCCAAATCCTGGATGACAACCTTTCTCCTCAACTAACCGGAACATCTCAGCTTTGTCACGACCATAGGCACAGGAGGAGAAATTTTCAATGTGGAACCAGAATGGGTTTGTCAGGGCCCACTCTGCCCATTTCCTCAAGAGAGTGGAAAATAGTCCGCCTGGGCAGTCACCACCCCTCCTTCATCTAAGTGGGCTTGACTGGGTGTCCTGTAGGTTGGGGTGGGGGAGGGTCCCAGAATCCTTCCAGCCCCATGAGGACCTGAGGCTAAGGCCTCATGCTTACCAACTCACCCATGGTGTGGCCTGAAGGCAGTGACCTGTCACTACTGTACTCACAGGGTATTTGTGAGGAGCATCTGTGGAGTATGGAGCTCGGGGGTTTTGTCAGGTCTAAGGAGAGCTGTTGAGGAAGCTGAGAGCAGGCCCTAAACCCTTACCAAGGCCACACAAGTAAGATGGAGTCTTTACAGGAAGTTCCTTCCCCAAGGGCATACAGAGGAGAGTCCTGGCAACCAGAGGAGTCTTAACTTTCTGTTTCTACTGCCCCCTGAGTTTGCTACCAGCATAACACCCACGAAACTCTTTCCAACCAAGCCACCTCCACAGAGGCTTAGAGTTAAGAGGACTTGTTCCCAGTCCTGCAAACCCAGAGAATTCCAAAGGTCAACTGTGACCAGGCTCTGTGTGGGCTGTATTACATTGTGTTCTTTCATGTGTTCCTCACAAGGAGACTCTTATCTGCAGACTCACCACTCCTTGCCCTCTCTGAAGTTGCTGAGGCTTAGAGAGATGTAGGAATTTGTTTAGAATAATTCAGACATTACATGGTGATGAAGACACTGGAACTGAGCTTTATAGAATGGGAATTATCCCGCCATGCATAGCCTTAATAAACTCTCTGCACAATGTACCAGATTTACTTAAAGAAGGGTAAAGTTAAAGATCTGTAAATAGTCACATGGCAGAAAATAACACCAGTCCATCTTAGAGAGGTCACACTAAGGGACCGAACTGAAATTTATAAAGGAAATAGCAAACGGAGTTTGGTGGGGCATTGGAATGAGAGTAGAAAAATAAATCACGCCTTTTCCTTCGGGGGGGGAAAAAGAAAAAAGAAAAAAGTCATGTAGAAAGATGCTCCCTGATGGTCAGACCCAGAATTGCAGCTCTGAAGTTCTGACCAGAAGGCTTTGTACATGAGAGAGATAGGGGCTTGGGCTTCAGTGCATCAGTCAGAACTTACTGGTGTTCTTCACCACTCCCCAGCTCATACCACAGCAGTCTCTTCCTGGGTTTCAATGGCCTGAGAGAGGCAACTTCTGAGTGAGCTGAAGAGAAATAAGCGTATAAGAATGTGAATATTTGGGGTGGGGGAAACATATGACAAAACACATACACATATGCAGAAAAACCGTCAAATTGTATTTTTATATTTTTTATAAAACAGTAACATGAGAATTTCTCTTAGTAAATATATGTGAGTTTTTGTCAACATGTTACATATTTTCAAGTATTTCAACAAATTTGACTAATTACAAAATATTAAACACTATTAAATATGTATTAAGGAAATAAACTTATCCTATATCTTTCATCTATATTATCCCCTCACCATGACCCAAAGATATCCACTTTAAATAGTTTGGTGCACATTTTCTAGATGTGTAAGGTATATGTTTACTTATCTTAAAATATTTCTCGAGTGACCTCATCAAAATGGCGGCATGAGGTGAGCCTCTGTAAAGCTCCCCTGGAATTTACAACTAATCAAACAACAATAACTCTACAAAGGACTCCCTGCACAGAAGACAGGCAAGATGAAGAGGCCCACTACTGAATTCACTGAAAGGTGGGTGAATCACACGAGCAGGGAAGGAGGGAAGGGAGAAGTGCAGAGACGGAGCGCACAGGAGGGCGGGGGTGGGGGGTGGAGGGGGGGGATGCATGACACAGACCTAGCTCAGTGCACCGAGCTCGCTGCATCCCGGAATTACCACAGCTGCGGGAGAGGGAAGAACTCGGACTGCTAGGGCTCCGCTTATGGCCCACAGGGTTGAGGGGGCAGCATATAACACAGCTGAACCCAATGCTCACGGCAGAGACCTCGGAGAAAAGACTGAGGGAAGAAGGCTGAAAACGGTGGTTTAAGCCCTCACTGCCGAGCAGAGAATGGAAGCTTTAGGCACTGAGACTAGCCGCCCCCTCCCGACCCTCCCAGAGCTGGCCCCGCCCCTACCTGCCCGGTGGTAGAAGCAGAACAGTAGCAGTGTCAGATCAAAAGAACAGAATATTTGCTGTTCTGAGAACTGTGGACCGCACACACAGATTCGCAGCCCAACTAGTTCCGGCAGAGGGGAGGGAGCTGTAGAAGCAGGGCTGGCTGTGGTGGTGGTCACCAAAATTGCTCTGGGCCACCTCTCACAACTCACCCCACCCATGGCCCCACCTATCTGGGCGGATCCCTGCAGGAGTAAACAGAACTGCTGAAACGTCCGGACTCTGAATCTGGTGCAGAAAGAGCTTTGGACTTCAAAAGCTCTCCGCATACCCACACGAACAAGGCGAACTGCGCCTTGTGACCCAAGCGAACTATTAACAGAGGAGAAGCCCGTCTCCCAAGGTATCCCCCCATTGCGTGAGAAGCTGGAATAGTACAGAGAAAACATAGCACTACCGTGTGAGAGAAATAAAAGGCTGCAGTCGGAGAGAAAATAAAACATTCTACCAACAAGTACTGGAAATCAAAAAAAAGACCTCTTCCTATCAACCTGTTGCAGAGGCCACTCCTGTAGATGTCTGGGAAGAGAAATAATAAATCAGTAATTGCCATGAATAACCAAGGCAAAAAGACAGCACAGAAAGAAAGTGAAAAGTCTCCAGAAAACAAACTTAAAGATATGGAAATATGTGACTTAAACGACAGAGAATTCAAGATTGCAGTTCTGAAAAAACTCAATGAGATGCAAGAAAACAGAAAGGCAGTTTAATGAAATCAGAAACGCAATCAAAGAAAAACATGAGCATTTTACGAAAGAGATTGAAATTTAAAAAAAGAATCAAATAGAATTTCTGGAGATTAAGAATTCAGTAGAAGAAATTAAGAATTAAATAACCAGCTTAGGTAGTAGAGTTGACCAGATGGAGGAAAGAATCAGTGACATCGAAGATAGAAACTTGGAAATTACAAAGATGGAAGAAGAAAGAGACTTGAGACTTAAAAGAAATGAAAGAACTCTACAACAACTTTCTGACTCCATCAGAAAGAGCAATATAAGAATAATGGGCATACCAGAAGGAGAAGAAAGAGAGAAGGGAACAGAGAATATATTCAAACAAATTGTTGATGAGAACTTCCCAAACTTGTGGACAGAACTGGATCCTGGAATCCAAGAAGCAAATGGAACACCTAATTACCTCAACCCCAACAGGCCTTCTCCAAGGCACATTGTATTGAAGCTGTCAAAAATCAACGACAAAGAAAGAATCCTCAAGGCAGCCAGGGAAAAGAAGACGGTAACCTACAAAAGAAAGCCCATTAGATTATCATCAGATTTTTCAGCAGAAACTCTACAAACCACGAAGGAGTGGAACCAAATATTCAAACTATTGAAAGAGAGAAATTATGAGCCAAGAATAATGTATCCAGCAAAGATATCCTTTAGATATGAAGGAGCAATAAAGACCTTACCAGACATACAGAAGCTGAGGGAATTTTCTAATACACGACCTGCACTACAAGAAATACTAAAGGAGGCTATTCGACCACATCAACAGGGACAATATGTGGCAACCAAAACATAAAAAGGGGGAGAGTAAAGGCCGGAATATGGGAATGGAGAAAGTAAGAGTGCTAAAGAAAATGGAATACTCTAAATATCAAACTTTCTTTTACCTAAACTTAAGGGTAACCACTCAAGAAAAGTCCAGAACTGAAATACATACTATAATAAAAGAAGAAACAGAGGGAAACATCATAGAATACCACCATACAGAAATAATAGACAACAACAAAATGGCAAAGAAACAATGGAGACACAGCCTTACCAGAAAACTAAAGATAGAATGACAGGAAATCCTCACATATCAATAATCACCTTAAATGTAAATGGACTGAACTCACCAATAAAAAGCCACAGAGTAGCAGATTGGATCATACAACTAAACCCAACCATATGCTGTCTCCAAGAGACACATCTGAGCTACAAAGAGAAGCATAGACTCAAAGTGAAAGGGTGAAAATTGACACTCCAAGCAAATGGTACCCAGAGAAAATCAGGTGTAGCCATAATGATATCAGATGAAACAAACTTCAGAGTGAAAAAGATAACAAGAGACAAAGATGGACATTTCATAATGGTAAAGGGGACTATACAACAAGAAGACATAACAGTCATCAATATTTATGCCCCCAATCAGGGAGCACCGAAATATACCAAGCAACTACTAACAGAACTAAAGAGAGAAATTGACCAAAACAGAATTATACTAGGGGACATAAATGCATCACTGACAGCTATGGATAGATCATCCAAACAGAAAATAAATAATGAAATAGCAGCCCTAAATGACACATTTGATGAAATGGACATAATTGACATATATAGAGCACTTCATACTAAAACATCAGACTATACATGCTTTTCTAGTGTACATGGAACATTCTCAAGGATAGACTGTATATTGGGACATAAAATCAGTGTCAGCAAATTTAAGAAGATTGAAATCATACCAAGCATATTCTCTGATCACAAGGCTTTGAAATTGGATATCAACTGCAAAAAGAAAGCAGGAAAAAACACAAATACTTGGAGATTAAACAACATACTTTTAAAGAACGACTGGGTCAAAGAAGAAATTAGAGGAGAGATCAAAAGATACATAGAAACAAATGACAATGAAAATACATCCTACCAAAATTTTGGGGATGCAGCGAAAGCAGTTTTAAGAGGGAAATTTATATCATTACAGGCTTATCTCAAGAAACAGGAAAAATCCCACATAAATAACCTCATGTTACACCTTAAAGAACTAGAAAAAGTGGAACAAGGGAAACCCAAGGTCACCAGAAGAAAGGAAATAACAAAAATCAGAGCAGAACTCAATGAAATAGAGAACAAAAAGACAATAGAAAAAATTAATGTGACAAAGAGATGGTTCTTTTAAAAGATTAACAAAATTGGCAAACCCTTGGCTAGACTCACTAAGAGAAAAAGAGAGAAGACACTAATTAACAAAATCAGAAATGAAAAAGGGGAAGTTATCACGGACACCACAGAAATACAAAGGATCACCCAAGAATACTATGAAGGACTATATGCCACCAAATTCAATAACCTAGAACAAATGGACAAGTTCTTAGAAACATATAGCCTTCCAAGGCGGAACCATGAAGAACTGGAAAATCTAAACAGACCGATCACCAGTAATGAAATTGAATCAGTCATCCAAAGCCTTCCCAAAAGCAAAAGTACAGGACCAGATGGCTTCACTAGTGAATTCTACCAAACCTTCAAAGAGGATCTAATACCAATCCTGCTCAAACTCTTCCAAAAAGTTGAAGAAGAGACAGTACTCCCTAACTCATTTTATGAGGCCAACATTACCCTGATACCAAAACTTGGTAAGGACAACACAAAAAAAGAAAACTGCAGACCAATATCTCTGATGAATACAGATGCAAAAATCCTAAACAAAATTCTAGCAAGTCGAATACAACAATGCATTAAAAAGATCATTCATCACGACGAAGTGGGGTTCATCCCCGGGACTCAAGGATGGTTCAACATCCGCAAATCCATCAATGTGATACATCACATAAACAAAATAAAGGACAAAAATCATATGATTATATCAATTGATGCAGAAAAAGCATTTGACAAGATACAACATCCATTTATGATTAAAACACTTAATAAAATAGGTATAGAAGGAGAATACCTTAACATAATAAAGGCCATATATGACAAGCCCTCAGCTAATCTCATAATTAATGGGGAAACACTAAAGCCCTTTGCTCTACGTTCAGGTACACGACAGGGCCGTCCCCTATCACCTCTGCTTTTCAACATAGTGTTGGAAGTCCTTGCCAGAGCAATCAGGGAAGAGAAAGAAATAAAAGGCATCCACATTGGGAATGAAGAAGTTAAATTATCACTCTTTGCAGATGACATGATGCTATATATAGAAAACCCTAAAGACTCCACCAAAAAGCTTTTAGAAACAATCAACGAATACAGTAAAGTTGCTGGCTACAAAATCAATGTACAAAAGTCAATTGCATTCCTATATACTAACAATGAAATCTCAGAAGAAGAAATACAAAAAACAATTCCTTTTGCTATTGCAGCAAAAAGAATAAAATACCTAGGAATAAACTTCACCAAGGATGTGAAGGACCTATATGCTGAAAATTTTAAGACATTTTTGAAAGAAATTGAAGAAGACACAAAGAAATGGAGAGACATTCCGTGCTCATGGATTGAAAGACTCAACATAGTTAAAATGGCCATATTACCCAAAGCAATATACAGATTTCATGCAATCCCCATCAAAATCCCAATGGCATTTTTTAAAGAAATAGAACAAAACATCATCAGATTTGTTTGGAACCACAAAAGACCCTGAATAGCCAAAGCAAATTTAAGAAAAAAGAACAATACTGGAGGTATCACACTCCCTGACGTTAGCTTTTACTACAGGGCTACAATAATCAAAACAGCATGGTATGGGCAGGAAAACAGACACATAGACCAATGGAATAGAATTGAGAACCCAGAAATAAAACCACATAAATATGGACAGATAATTTTTGAGAAAGAAGCGAAAAACATACAATAGAGGAAAGACAGCCTCTTCAATAAATGGTGCTGGGAGAATTGGAAAGCCACGTGGAAAAGAATGAAACTGGACTGCTGTCTGTCACCATGTACCAAAATTAATTCAAAATGGGTCAAAGACTTAAGCATAAGACCTGAAAAAATAAATTGAATAGAAGAAAACATAGGTACTAAACTTATGGACCTTGGGTTCAAAGAGTGTTTTACGAATTTGACTCCAAAGGCAATGGAAGTAAAAGCTAAAATAAACGAATGGTACTATATGAAACTTAAAAGCTTCTGCACATCAAAAGAAACCATCGACAAAATAAAGAGGCAACCAACTAAATGGGAGAAGATTTTTGCAAACAGTGCCTCCGATAAGGGGCTAATATCCAAAATATACAAGGAACTCATGAAACTCAACAACAGAAAAACAAACAACCCAAATGGGCAGAGGACCTGAAGAGACATTTCTCCAAAGAGGACATACAAATGGCAAACAGACATGAAAAAATGCTCAACATCACTAATCATCAGAGTAATGGAAATAAAAACCACAATGAGATATCACCTCACCCCAGTCACAATGGCTATCATCAACAAGACAAATAGTAACAAGTGTTGGAGAGGCTGTGGACAAAAAGGAACCTTCATACTCTGTTGGTGGGAATGCAGACTGGTGCAGCAACTATGGAAGGCAGTGTGGAGGTTCCTCAAAAAATTACAAATAGAATTACCATATGACCCAGCAATCCCTCTCCTGGGTATCTACCCAGAAAATCTGAAAACATCTACACATAAAGACACGTGTGCTCCAATGTTCATTGCAGCTTTTTTTATGGTGGCCAAGACATGGAAACAAGCAAAATGTTCTTCGATAGGTGAATGGATAAAATAAGTTGTGGTATATATACACAATGGAATATTATTCGGTGGTAAGAAAAGATGATATAGGAACATTTGTGACAACATGGATGGATCTTGAGATTATAATGCTAAGCGAAATAAGTCAGACAGAAAAAGCAGAGAAC
Source organism: Rhinolophus ferrumequinum (assembly GCF_004115265.2). Taxonomy (NCBI): domain Eukaryota; kingdom Metazoa; phylum Chordata; class Mammalia; order Chiroptera; family Rhinolophidae; genus Rhinolophus; species Rhinolophus ferrumequinum. The sequence goes on from NC_046284.1 coordinate 52,228,979, forward strand.
CATATGATTTTACTGATATGTGTTATATAAACCAAAAACAACAAAAGAACAAGACAAACAAATGAGAAACACGAACTCATAGACACAGACAATAGTTTAGTGGTTACCAGAGGGTAAGGGGCGGGGGGATCCAATATATGGTGATGGAAGGAGAACTGACTCTGGGTGGTGAACACACAATGGGATTTATAGATGATGTAATACAGAATTGTACACCTGAAATCTACGTAATTTTACTAATAGTTGTCACCCCAATAAATTAAAAAAAATATTTCTTATATATAGAGATACACATGTATACACATATACATACATACATTCATACATACATACATTTGTATATATGTGTGTGTATGTACACACACATATATGTATATATTTTAAATTTGTAGTCACATAAATGATTTTCTGCAAATTGAATTTTTCACTCATTGTGACATTTCTGGATGTTCATTTCTTTGGACAATGTGGTTTGGCTTCTGTGCAGATGTTTACTGAAGAAATATTTTGCTTTTTAGTTAAATTAATTTTGATATCTTTGTCTCTCTTGCTCCTGGCTAGCAAAAGTCCTTTATGTACTAGTATATTAGCACAAAGTCTGCAATATTGTTTGCAAATATGTCTTCCGGCTTTTCACATTTTAGTTTTTTGGGGCAGCATTTAAAGTTTTTCTAAATTTTCATTGAATTTATGATTTAAAAATAACACAAGTCACTCTTTGGGGGCAGAAGGGATTCGGGAGAATACAGAGAGAATAGGAAGGAAAGGAGAGGAATCAGGGAAGCTGGAAGAGTTCTGAGAGGGAGCCCAGCCGGGGGGAGGCAGCAGTGGGACATCTGGGGAGAGGATTCTACACACACTCACCTTCCTTGAACACCCCGTTGACGGAGAAGCAGAGCATTCTTTCCTGAAAGGGAAGGTCCCAGGTGCTCAGTCACCACCTACGCCTCCTACCCACCTACAGCTTTCTGGGCCTGCCCCATAGAGGAAGCAGGTGCTCACTGTCTGGAACCACATGTCCACCACAAAGGAGAGGAGGTCATGCTGAGTTTTGGGCAACACACAGAGGGAGCACACAATGTCACGTTTTGTATGCTTCAGCAGCTGAATCCACAGGTCTGTGGGGAGGACAGCAAAAGTCATGGTTGCCACACCCTGGGCCCCATGACTGACCCCTTCATGTCCCCTTTCCATGCCCAATCTAACTCATCACACACGCACAGTGGTCCTTGAGGTTTTTCATATTCCTTTTATCCTTGAAGTACTCAAACAAGCTGCTTCTAGGAGAAAAGAGGAACAGGAGGTGGTGGTCTGGCCAGTGTGGGTGTTTCCTGAAGCTGGCTGGTGTATACTGGGGAGCCAGACGGCCCAAGAGCAGGGCCTGAGCTGTGATACTCACGGGGCTTGGTCCGGGGAATTGAAGAGAACGGTCAGGGAGAAGCAGGCCTCATCGTGATAAACACCAAGGAGACCCTGTCGGACTCCAGAGTCATAGATCAAGTAATACCTGTGGGGGAGTAATGGTGGCAGGTTGTCTGTGTGAAACGGGCCCCAGATGAGATGTGATAGACCCAGTCAGCACTCCTGAGCCTGGGTGACCTCACAGTCCTAGCCCTCCCCTTCCTCAGATTCCCAGGAGTGCTTACTGTTGCCGGAATTGCAGGACTAGACTCTTCAGCACATCAGATCCAAAGGAGCTTCCCTGGAATCAAAACAGTCCTCAGGACTATGGCTGATACTCTGTCCTCATGCACCACCTGAAACCTCCTGGATCTCCACTCCTCACCTTGCAGGTTGGTAACTTCTTGTGAGCTTCAATACCAAAGTTAGTAGATGGGAGTGGCTCCTGGCCATCCTGCGGAAGGGAGAGGAAGTCAGCAGTGGAGACCAGGGAGGTGGTCCTGGATGATCAGGAAAAGGCCCAAGAGAGTATGAGGGTCAGAGGTCAGGTGCAAAAGGGCCCAGGAAATTCCATGGGCAAGACTATATTTGGATGGTCATTATGGGGTCCCGGAAGCCTAAGGAGAATTCCTGTGAAGAAGGTTCACATCCTTTGTCAGGTGCTCACATGGGTCTATCCACCAATGAGAATTAAGGGTGAGATCCAAAAATGTAACTTGGGCCAGTCCTAAGGGGGTTCAGGGTAGGTTGTGGGCAGTGTCAGTGCCGCCTAGAGGAGTCAATGATCACGGAATACACTTACCAGGCATAATAACTTGGGGAACAATTCCAGGATGGAGCTGCCAAAATCAACAAAACAGAAAAAGTAAGTGAACCTGCAGAGCAGCCCTGCCTCATGGGAGCAAGCACACCTACACCAGACACAAAGCCACCTATACCAGTGCCCCAGCCTTCCAGGGACCTGGGCACCTTCCCCATGGACTGACACATAAGAAGAGCACTCACTCTCCCTCCTACCCCCACCTCTGTCTTCCTGGGTAGTTCCCACCTAGATGCCTTGACTCCCTTCTCCAGTGTCTTAAGGAACGGTATTTGGATCCCAGGATCTAGGGCTTCTTCCATCATCTGCTGTCCTTCTTTCCTCCAGGTCCCCATGGAAGGCTCTGGAGAGGGAATGGGGTGGAAGCCCAGTGTTCTGCTACCTCACTGGGGCTCCAGCATTCTGCCAGGACCAGGACACCTCCGCCCAGGTATGTCCCAAGGTGCTGGGGCAGGGGCTGAGTGAGGAAGGACTCAGGAAGCAGGGAGGGAAAAGGAAGGGAATGAAAACAGAAAGAGAGTGAAGATAGGAGGGGAAAGATGGGGGAGACATAGGGGAGCAGAATCAAGGAAGAAAGAGAAAGCAAATTAAAGGGAACAGAAAGAAGCTCTGTCACAGAGGTGGGGTTAGGGAAGAAGAGAGAAGAAAGGGGACATGGCTTCCCTGCTGCAGCCCTTTCCTTCACCTTCTCCTGGCTGATCCTGGGACCTCAGGTAGGAAGAAAAAACATGCCTCTGTTGGGCTCAGGGCCCACTGGATGCTGGTTGAAACTTTGTCACCTGTGGGAGCTCATCCTGACCTGGACATGGGAAACGAAGCAGCCCTGGATGCAAGAGACCTTCCCAGATGGAGAAAATGGTCAGGTCTTAGCTCAGCATGGGGCTGAGGGTCTTTGTTCTCCCCCTATGATCACAGGCTTCTCTCCTCATGGCCCCTGTGCACCTGTCCTTGTCTGAGTATTCTCCTTGTGCAAGTAATCATACTCATGTTGGGCTACCCTAGGATCCTCTGAAGGACCAGTCAAGAGGATATGATCTGTGGAGGGAGGAAGGAGCAGTGCCCCTAAGAGGTCTGTCGTTCTGTCTCCTCAACCCCCTCTGCCCTCTGCCTTCCACCTTCCATTGCTGCCTCAGGAGGCCCTTTGATCACTGGCGGTGGCCCACTTCTGGCCCCCGGACTCAGGGAACCGTTATTTTTCCCTCCAAGGAATGCCCAGCTCCTGGCATTGGGCCAGAGGAACAGATATCATGATGGCAGCTACTCAGAAGAGCCTCAGTCCTCAGCATGGGTCAGGAAATACCCCATGTCAGCTTGGGATTCAAGGGGAAACCCTTTTGGAGCACGGAAAAAAGAGCCGCTCTTAGGGCAGGAGAGGGAAGCCCCATCTCAGCTTGGAGTAGGAAGGCCTGTCTCAGCATGAGGCCTTGGGCTGGAGGACCCTTCTCAGTGCAGGGCACCAGCATCTGGCTCAAGGCTGGACCTTCCTGGTCCTGGTGAGGAAGGGATATCCTGCTTCCTGCAGCACACTCTTGGAAGGGCATGCTAGAGAAAACTGGGTGTAAGGAGGTGGCAAACAGATCCCAGACCAAGAGAACAGGTAGGCAGGTAAGAGGAAGGAAACACCTCACAGGTGAAGGACACAGAGAGAGAAGAGTGTGGGGCCTGTGGTCCTTCTAGAGGACAAGTGTTGTAGCTTCCTGCACACGTGCATTCTCAAGGGGCAGTTGAATCTTCCAGGGAGCAAAGATCCCTAGGAAGGGTGACAGTGGTTGTCGTCAACCTTATGTAGGTGGACTGATGTGGGACGATGCTGCACAAGGGGTTCCCTTCCAGCCACAACTCTTCGAGCTTCAGCCTTGTCATCTTGTCCAACTCCCAGACTGACTTCAGATGAGAAATAAGGGACTGAAAATGGAAAAAGAGTCCCAGGGAAAGATAGACACCTGGGCCCCTGCACCCAGAGCTCCCTCCCTCCCCCACAGGTGCCTTCACTTGCCCACTGTCATCACTCTAATGAGCACTTCCTCTCTCCCCACTCTCAACCTAACTTTGATCTGGCTTCCTCTTCTCACCTCTTTTTTGGAGAGGTTCAGGATTTTTGACTGTGGGGGCCATCTTTATAATGTCCGATTGGCCATGCAGCTAGTACAGCTTGTTGTGCAAGTTCACGGACAACAGCTTTTGGGGAAGAAGAGTTAGAGTGAAGGTTATCTAGGATCTTGAAGACATATCTCACCTCTTTCTTTTGCATTTAATTGGTGTACACTCTTTTTTCCCTATTCTTTAACCCTCTGAAGAACACTGGCAGTGTCCAGCAAAATAATGTCTTGATTTCTCTGGAAGCTGACTAAGGAAGGTATTCAGCAGAATAAATGATAAATATGAGTCTGCTACAAAGAACACTGGTGTGAAAACCAGACCTGTTCCTTTTTATTGGATGTTGGGTAGATCACTTTCCATCTAGTGTCCTCCAGTCTTACGTAAGAGAGGAAAAACATACTACTATGTGTGTGTGTGTGCGTGTGTGTGTGTGTGTGTGTGTGTGTGTGTGTAGTAATAAAGGTGTAGAATATTGATGATATTGCTGAGTAATGGAGTAATCATGATTTTCTTATATTTTTATTTGGTCTATAAATTTTTAAAAATTATCTTATTTCAGTTACATATCATAAATTATGTTTGAAAAATATTTTACCACTTAAATTTTATATAATTTAAAGGCCTCCAAACCTGCAGAAACATTTCTGGAAATTCATCATATATGTATGATGAATACATCATATATGTATTCTTATTTTCTGAATATTATTAATAAAAATGTTATTATGAACATTTTAATATACACCAAATAATATAGAACTACACTGTCCAATAAGTTAGTCACTAGTCACATGTGGCCATTGAGCATTTGAAATATATCTTATCTAGATTGAGATGTGTTTTAAGCGTGAAATACACACCATAAGGAAACTAACCCTCATTGTGCACCTACTAAGTGCTGAGGTGAGACAGTATATTAAATCCCACTTAATTTGGTATGGATTTTGAAAATCAAGTTTTTGAAAGCCTGGTAAAGCTTATAATTATGTAATCATATGGTAGTATCACCATATTTTTAGTTATTCCAGACCTAATGCTTTGCTTTGATGTCACTAGTTCTGTTAACAGACCATTAATGGGCAACTTTTTGTTTCAGGGAATAATGCTTTGTCATCGTTTTAAAGATTAATAATATGTGATTTCTACTCTTGGTGGAGCTTACAAAAGCATGCACAAGGCAGATCCCTAAACAAGTAATGCCCATACAGAAATACTGCATTTATCCTGCATTTTCATAAACAGCATGGGTCTAATAGTTTTGGCCAAGAGTTTTGGAGTCAGATTGGAGTGTATTAAACAGTTTCATGATGTATTAATCCTAAGACTTTAATGAATTTCAAAACCTAACTTCCATAGTTATCATGAGGCTTCGTGTGAGAGTATATGGAAAGCACTAACCACAGTACACGGTGTAAAACAAAAACTTAAAAAAAAAAGTGTTTGTTCTCTTCCTTTTCATCCCTGATATTTCACATCAGTTTTTGGAATTTAAAAACACTTTTAAGGAGCTGAAAGTCCTGATTTATGAACTACAGAGTAAAATGTCCAAGGCTGGGAGCATAATTGCTTCTCTGTTAACTAACTATGCAGTAATTTTATCCTACATCTTCCACTGTAAATAGTTTTCAGTCTATGAGTAAAAGAGCTGTAGGGATCTGGATCATTTATACAAGCTGAATGTTTCATTATCATTTAACAATAACTATAGCTTCCTTTGGAGTCGAGTCATATGTATAATAGCATAAGCTACAATTAAGTTCACGAACTTGTTGCAATGATGTTGCTAACCTTTTTTTTATATCAGAGGGATTATTCATTAAGAATATGTACCAACTGGACAAACAGTTAACCAAGTTTACTATTTGCAAGTGCTGAAAAGGCTGCGTGAAAAAGTTAGACGACTGAACTTCTCACCAACAATTCATGGCTCTTGCATCACGACAATGCACCAACTCTCACAGCACTGTCTGTGAGGGAGTTTTTAGTCAGTAAACAAATAGCTATATTGGAACACCCTCCCTACTCACCTGATCTGGCCCCCAATAACTTCTTTCTTTACCTGAAAATAAAGGAAATATTGAAAGAAAGACATTTTGATGACATTCAGGACTACAGCTCTGATGGCCATTCCAGAAAAAGAGTTCCAAAATTGCTTTGAAGGGTGGACTAGGTGCTGGGGTCAGTGCACAGCTTCCCAAGGGGAGTACTTTGAAGGTGACTTTAGTGATATTCAGCAATGAGGTATGTAGCACTTTTTCTAGGATGAGTTCATGAACTTAATAGTCTGACTTTGTATGTTGCTGTATGAGAGTATTTCAAAGCTGGTACAATGATGTTATTTAGAAATATCCTTTTACTATTTTTCCTTTATTTTCTTCTTCACTAAGTCTCTCTTTCATTAGAGTGACCTGGTAAAGTGTGGTTAGCAGAAATTTTCAGCACATTTTCAATATCTATTTAAAAATCCATTTAGAAAGCTCAGCTAATGAAGGGAAACATGGAGAGGCTAAGAATATTTGAGAAAATTCCATGGGCTCATTCAGAACTTGCTTATACCTCAGACTAATTAACAAGTCCTTCCCTTTTAAGTGAGTAAAGAATGATCTCAAAGGTGACTTCAGGCTCTAAGATTTCTTCATGAAAAGTGAATGGGGTTTTCTTAAGAGATTAAGCTTTCTAATGATATTAGCAGTGAGTATGAAATCTTAATCTGTCCTTCAGAAATTCATTTCAAGGTATTCATTCATGCCTTTAGTTTTCATCAAAACCCAAACCCGTACCTAATCCATGGAGTAAAACGTCTTTTGAAGAGTGTGCCCTTGGTATTTTTAACCTAGGTTCATATCAGTGAATAAGATATATTTCTAGCTGATCAAATGTTCACTAACCCTTTTCACCTCATCCTCGAGTAAGGAATGAAATATCTTATTCTATGAACTTTAGTTATAGTTTTAATTAAAATTCTTAAATGTCCTCAGTCTAAATTCTTAATCTAAATCCATTTTCCCATGTTAATTTTTTTTTCCAGCACAGAATTCCTGAGTTGGTTTGGATTACCCAATGCACACAAAAAATAACTTTAAAAATGATAGCCACAGACTCTGGATAAGAGGTCCAAGATGGTGGATTAGGGAAACGCTATGCCTACTGCATCCCAGGATCACACCAAAATTATGAATAAATTACAGGACAATCAACCTGAAGAATCATCTGAACACTAGCTGAACAGAATCCCTATAACTAAGGATATAAAGAAGAGGCCACATCGAGACTGGTAGGAGGGGGGAAGATTGTAAAGGAGGTTGACCCTAAGCCTGTGGAAGGTGGTTGAATGCTGGGAGGGACACCTCAGTGGCAGAGGTACCTGCCTAAGAGGGAGGGGTCCCAGCCCCATGCCTGGCTTCCCGGCCTGTGCTGGGAAGAGGAGTTCCCATAGTATCTGGCAATGAAAATCAGCGAGGACTATCTGCCCTTCCTGGTGGGTAGAGGGCAGCTGGAAACCTAGACACTCTCTTATAGAGCTGGCACATGAGCTCACTCGCTTGCAGGCACTTGCCTGGTCTCTGGTGGAAGGGTGGCAGCTCGGGAGCCCCAGGGATGTGCAGGGAAGGACTGAATAGTGTGGCTTCAGGGCAGGAGCTAGATGGACAGAAGCCATTGTTATCCCTGTGTGGAGACTTATAGACCTGTGGCTTACAGGAAAGTGCCATATTTTTAGTGTTAAGCCCTCCCCCAAAGGGCCAAGTCTGGGACTGCATTGGTCTAGTTGAATCTGCCCTGTGCACTGCTTTGGTGATGCATTGGGTCCCTACCCCCCACACAGCTGGTGCTACAGCTGGACACTCTTGACTGCTGGGCTGCTGGCCCCACCCCACAGGCTGTGGAAGCCTTTTTGTGGTGGGTGGACAGCCTGTGGTGGCCCAGGAAATATTTGCTGGTGGGTGATAACACAAGACCTGCACCTCAGCATTACTTGGGCAGCTCTTGGGATCCTGCGGGACTGAGATGGGTGGTGACTAGCCATGGAGTTCTTGGGGTGTTTTTGTGCGGTGATCATGGGTCCAGCACTAGTGCAGGAGAAAGACTGCATTGACTTTGTAGAAACCACCGACCACACCCCTTAGCACCCTGGAACCTCACCCTGCCCACCTACAGCTGCATTACCAGGGGCAGTCTGGGCACCTGGGTGGCCAGCCTCACCCCAGAAGTCACAGAGACCTTTTGCAAAAGCAGATGTCCTGGGACAGCCCGGGGAGATTTTAGTGGTGGACAGTGACAAAAACCTGTGCTGCAGCCACTCTTAGGTAGCTCTTGGGGATTTGCGAGCCTGAGGCAAGGAGTGACTGGCTGTGTGTTCTCAGGGGTGCTGTGTGAAGTAGTCAAGGCCAGGCACTGGCATAAGAACTGAATCTGCATTAATTTTGTAAACACCACCAGCCAGGTCTTGTGATTCCTTGGGACTCTGCCCTGGCCAGCTAGTGCTGGATCATCAAGGGCCTGGCCTGCACACCTAAGGATGCTCTTTCAATGGCTGGGCCTTATGGACAGCTAGTGGGTGGCAATAGGCCCAGAGGACCCTGGGCCTTTTGCTAAAGTGCCTCAGACCCACTACTGTTGGCAGCCGACCTTGGTTCACAGAGATGCCATCTCCACATGCCTCCAGATACAGAACAGACAGAAACCAACCACATATAGCTTTTTGGATCCTACTAGGTAGCCATGGAGCACTAACAGGCAAGGCTGAAATTGGCTCCCTCCCAAGAGACACCAGAAGCAACACACTCTGAGGTCAGCTTGAGACCAAACCAGCACACCTGGTTATCCACACAAGCAGCACACCCAAAGGGTGGTCTCAAAAGGCACAAGAGTCCATGGGAACGAATCTTCCTCTGAGAGATAAGCCCCCACACAGCAGTTCAAACACCATGGGCATAGCCAATCCTTACAGTCAGTACACCTGGGAGTCAATCCCACCCACTGATGCACCAAAAGCAATCAAGGTTCAACTACAACAGGAGAACACACCAAACACACTTATGGGACACTCCTGGAACACACGCACTGGAGATCAGGAAGACTGTGCCATTGGAGCACACAGGACACATACTACATAAGGCCACCCATCAAAGACTGAGAGACATAGGAGATCTACCTAATACATAGAAGCAAACACAGAGAGTCAGCCAGATTGAGGAAACAAAGAAATATGACCCCCAAAAACAGAACAGGAGAAACCTCCAGAAATAGAACTAAATGAAATGGAGGCAACCAACCTACCAGAGACAGAGTTTAAAACACTGATACAGAATTGTACACCTGAAATCTATGTAATTTTACTAACAATTGTCACCCCAATAAATTTAAAAATATTAAAAATAAAATTTAAAAATAAAATTTAAAAAACCATCAATAAAACAAGAAGGGATCCTACTGAATGGGAAAAGATATTTGCCAATGATATATCTGATAAGGGATTAATATCACAAATCTATGAAAAACTCACTCAACTCAACTCCAAAAAAACAAACGATCCAATTAAAAAATGGGCAGAGGACTTTGAAGAGACATTTTTCTAAAAAGGATATACAGATGCCAAACAGACATATGAAGAAATGCTCAACCTCACTAACCATCAGAGAAATGTAAATAAAAACCACAATGAGATACCACCTCACCCCAGTCAAAATGGCTATCATCAATAAATCAACAAACAACAAGTGCTGGCGCGGATGTGGAGAAAAGGGAACGCTTGTGCACTGTTGGTGGGATTGCAGATTGGTGCAGCCACTATGGAAAACAGTATGGAGGTATCTCAAAAATCTGAAAATGGAACTACCCTATGATCCAGTAATTCCACTCCTAGGTATCTATCCAGAGAAACCCAAAACTTCAATTCAAAAATCTTTATGCACTCCTATGTTTATTGCAGAACTATACACAATAGCTAAGACATGGAAACAACCGAAATGCCCATCGGTAGATGACTGGATTAAGAAACTGTGGTACATTTATACAATGGAGTATTACGCAGCCATAAAGAAGAAAGAAATCTTACCATTTGCAACAACATGGATGGACCTAGAGAACATTATGTTAAGCGAAATAAGTCAGACAGAGAAAGATAAGTACCATATGATCTCACTTATTCGCGGATTCTAAAGAAAAGAATAAGTGAATGAACTAATCAGAAACAGTTTTGGAGACAAAGAGGAAAAACTGAGGGTTGCTAGATGGGCGGGAGGGGTGGGGGGTGGGGGGGAGGGTGAGGGGATTGGAGGTCAGTTGGTGACCACAGGATGGCCACGGGTTTGAAAATTAATCTGGGGAACGTAATTTGGTGGTTACCAGAGGGTAAGGGGGTTGGGGGGCGGGGGATGAGGGTGAGGGGGATCAAATGTATGGTAATGGAAGGGGAGCTGACTCCAGGTGGTGAACACACAGTGTGATTTATGGATGATGTGATACAGAATTGCACACCTGAAATCTATGTAATTTTACTAACAATTGTCACCCCAATAAATTAAAAAATAATAATAATAATAAAATAAAAATCAGCCTCTTCTGCAGAGTGGTTATTAAACATTTAGCAGCAGACCACTCGGCAGAGACCAGGTATCAGTATTTTTTTAAAACTCCTCAGGTGATACAAATGCAGTTGAGATTAAAAATTACTGCTGGTAGACTATTTACTATTCTCCAAGGGGTGAGATCAGAGGAAGGAGAAGACGGGATGTTTACATTTTATATATAATATATTTGATAAGCACATGCATTTCTTCCATAATATAATATGCCAAATTTAAAGAAAGCAATAATGAAATACATTTTTCAAGTTTGCCTCTGTCTTTTCCTTGTAGATCTAGAAATAGCAGCTGATGTCATATTTAGGGTATGACATATTTAGGGAATGAATGTAGTAGGCAGTTAGGGAAGACTTTTCACGGTCTATGAAAAAATGTTAAGTGTAGCAAAAATTCAGTTTCATGAACAGCCAAAATGGATTCTGGTCAGCAGACAGAGCACACCTTTATGGAGGAGAGTTTGTGTAGCTCTGGCTTCAGGTAGGAGATGAAGATCCAGGAAAGTAGGCAGTCAAATACAGGGAGGTCTAATACTAGGGAACTGGAGCCCAGAGACAAGAAACTAGATGGGATGATTGGTAAGAACCAAGAGGAACCTTGATCATGGAGGGAGTTTGGTCCTAAGAGCCATGGAATTGGAAAAATATGGGGAAGTAAGACTGAGGCCAATGTCTTAGAACTGGAAGACAAAGCTCAATTAACTAGGCCGAAGTTAATTGAGAACCAACAATTAAAGTGGCCTAACTCTGAGCCTGAGGTTGGATCATAGCTATAGGAACAAAGATGATATGGTTGCCAGCACTGAAATTCTGCAGAAACAGAGTGGCCACAATATTTCTTACATATAGTCTCACTTCAGCAATTGTGATACTCCAAGAATTATAGTTTTATCTTATGGTACAACTTCAGTTACATAGGCCAAAAAGAAAATGCCATTACAAATGGTCAACATAATGACGCTGCATCATCCCCATTACACTTTGGCTTTTATGGAATAAAATTCTTTATTTTTGTCTCACTTTATGATTTTGGCAAAGACCAAGTAGTGTAGTAAAAGTGAATAAATATACAAGAAGAAAAGATAAGTGTAGACAAAACAGGATGGACTTGAAAGATAAGGAATATAGTATGTCATATAAAAGCAAGAATATAGAGGGGATGGTGTGGCCTCATTGTATTCATGTAATGGTGAAGTCATCCTTAAATTTTCAATCAACAAGGTAGAGGAAACTTTTGAGACTGCAAAGGGACTCCTAATGCTGAACACTAAGAGATAATGTTGATAGAAAAGCCACCTCTCAAATTTTGTTGGTGAAACTTTTACAGTAGTCTATTCATATGTATCCTTTGAAAGCCGACACATTTGCTTAAAGGTAATAGGAAGTGGTAATGATAGATCAAATAAATTCACTGCCCACAAAACCTCAAATTGGTGGAACTTCTTGGAGACAGATACTCCAGTAGTGCCTAACACATTGTAGATATTCTATAAATACTTATTAAATTGAATGGTGTATGGCAATCTATATATTGAAAATATCTGGAGCAGATTTGAAATTGTGAAAGTAGAAGATTCAGAAGGAATTTAGATGATCTTTCAAAGAGGATTCTTGAATAAGGCATTTTAGTTACTGTGATGTGTCAACTTCTCTAGACTATAGTACTTAGTTATTTAATCAAACACCAATCTAGATGTTGCTATAAAGATATTTTGTAGATGTGGTTAACACCTGCAATCAGTTGATTTTCAGTAAAGATTACCCTGATAATGTGGGTGGACCTCATCCAATCAACTGAAAGGCGTTAGGAGCAAACAACTAAGACTTCCCAGAGGAAGAAGAAATTCTGCTGTTAGAATTTATTATCAACTCATGCCTGAAATTGCTGGCTTGCCTTATGGACTTCGGACTTGCCAGCCCCCCCAACTGCAGGAGCCAATTCCTTGAAATAATTCTAAATAAATAAAATTCTTTGAAAAAATATGTCTTACTGGTTTCGTTTTTCTGGAGAACCCTGAATGATACAGTTATTTACTAGAATAAAATAGGAGCTTTGGCATAGAATAGTATGTGCTACAGAGATTTAAAGTCTTTTTGAAATGATATTGTCTCTCCAGTCTTTTAAATATTGGACTTGCTTCCTGTCACATATGGGACTATATTGACTTATTTCCTTATTGATTTATTTAATGACATCGTTATCTGAAATCCATTTTGTCAAAATTTATTTTATTTATGCTTCATCATTTTAACTCCTCCTGAGATGTTTTTCTGTCCCTTCAGTTTTCTTTTTATATTTTGACAATCTAAATATCCCAAAACTGTCTTTAATCAATTTGAGGACAGAACCATTTTATTTTCTTATTTTTAAAAAGCATTTAAAATTAACAGCATCCTGTATACTATTGCTAGCACGTTTTGAACTTCCTTGACATTTCTGACGTCCTTTCAAAGGTATCCTTTCCTATTTTACTCATATTGAAGATTGTTTTGGCCAAGTTATATATGACAATTTCTGTGATAGTTAATTTTATTTATCAACTTGACTAGGATGCTCAGATAGCTGGGAGTGTCTATGAGGGTGTTTCCAGAGGAGATTAGAATTTAAATCTGTAGACTGAGTAAAAACGATCACACTTAACAATGTGAGTTGTCATCATATAATCTCTTGAGTGCTCAAATATTTTTTTAAAAGGCAGAGGAAGGTCGAATTCACTCTCTCTACTTAATCTGCAATATCTTTCTGCTGCCCTCTGCATTGGTACTCCTGGTTCTCGGGTCTTTGGACTCAGACTGGGACTAACACCATGGGCCCCCAGTTATCAGCCTTTCAGACTTGAACTAGAACTTCACCACCAGCTTTCCTGGACAGCCAGCCTGCATATAGAAGATTGTGGGATTTCTCAGCCTCCCTAATCATGTGAGCCAATCCCTCATAATAAATCTCGTCTCTCTCTCTCTCTCTCTCTCTCTCTCTCTCTCTCTCTCTCTCTCTCTCTCTCTCTGTCTCTCTCATATCTCTATCCTATTCATTCTGTTTCTCTGGAGAACTCTGAGTAATACAGTTGTCAAAAGACCATGGATACAGATGCACGTGTGGGTAGGTGAAGCAATGTGGTGTTATGAGTCTGTGGAAGTGCTCTTTTGATGGCTAGTAAAATAGGAAGTAAGAGAAAAGTTAGGATGGGAAAGTGATGTTGGGAGTTTGAGGAGAGAAAAAGTATGAAATAGTAACTTAGAAAATTAAGAAAGTTAAGGGACAGGAGACCTATAGAGCAATTGACTGGCAGCGTTAAGGGCCCAAATGAGGTTCATGGTCATTAATTTAAACTGAAATTAGTCATGTGGTGTGTATTTGCCTCCAGCTAAGTTTAGATATATGGATTTAGGCTCCTTGAGGTGTATTTGGACTTACCCAGAGTTATGATTTTTCCATGGAAGCAATACAAAGTGAGAGAGGGGCAGGATACTGGAGGGTATATGAAAAGAAGTGATTGTAAAGAAAGAGCATGATATTTAAATTAGGGAAGGAAAGTAGAGAAAACAATAAGAGAGAGGGGGATGGTGAAATCTGGTAAGATCAATGGATTGGAGATTCAGGTGAGGTTGAAAGAAGTACCAAAAGGAGTGAGCTGGTTCAGTACCAAAAGGAGTGAGCTGAAAAAAGAGGAGGTGATTGTCACAGAGAGGAATGTTTGAAATTGACATTATAAAGGGATTGCTATAATCGCAATGACAAGGCCTAGGGTTATGGCCATGCCAGTGAGTAACTGAGGTGGGGTCAAGGGCAATGTCATGGAGGAGAAATATTCAAGGAACTGAAGGAGCCAGTGTGTCAGAATTATCATTCTTGAGCTCACCGGGAATTAAGACAAGACTATCACTTTTGAGACTGACTGTGTTGCAGGAGCTAAAATATTTGAGAAATAAGGTGGGGGGTGACTAAAGTTTGCTAGATGACAACAATAATGAAGGTTAGTCAGTGATACACTCTGTCAATAGCTGGAAGTTTTCAGGGAGGTGGGAGAGGAATGGTCTAAAGGGAGCAATGAGAAGCAAGGATGACATTTACCCAAACTTCAGTCTCTGTGGTACAATGGTGGTAAGAGAGAAATCATCTCCTCTTGAGTGGGCTTCAGGGGACACAGAATCCTCAGGGAAGAGCCTGATTTCTGTTAGGGGAAGACAATGAAGGGCACATTCAGAGAAGAGGTTGAGGATATGGAGAATTATCGAGGGGGCATTGTGTCTGAGGAGTAGGGGAGGGGCTCGTGAAGTAAACTAAAGAGGGGATGTGGTCACAGCCTTATTGAGGTTAGAATGTGGTAGTTGAGGGATGTCTGGGGATCTTGGGATTCTTGTGGTGACTGGTACAAATGGGGATAAACATCATCATTGGATGAGTTCTGATGGATTCAGGGCAGGTAGGGGCTGCAGGATTTTGAAGCTTGGGCTAGGGAGGGGGAGGGAATTGGGGCTTCCTGTCAACCCCTAGTGATGTGGAAATTCAGTCATACACCCATGGCACTGGTTCACACAATGCTACATATTGCTCCTGGAAGCAGAGATCACATAAATCTGTAGTGATAGAAAAATGGGCTAGAAACTACACTTGACATTCAGGATACGACTACTGCTGGGAAGTGGGAAGCTGAATGAATGGCCTTGGGGCCCGAGGCAAGGATGCCTCGATTTTTCTGTAATGTTTTTATTCCTAAAAGAAGAAAAAGTAAATATAGCCAAATGTTAGCAATATTCAAATCTGGGTGGTGGAAACACTGGTGTTTATTATATTTAATGCCTGGGACATAATATCCCATAATGAATATTATTTGTTGAATGAGTCTGCCTTTCTCCAACAGACAAAATTCCCAAATTAACGCAATGTGCTACAAGAACATAGAAAAGATAATGGAGAGAGGTGGGGAAGGGTTGAGAAATCCTTGTAGAGAGTGATTGGTGATCTATGTAGAACTCTACCACCATACATGAGCCATATGGAAAATATGGGTTGACACTAAAGACATAGCCCTACTCCATTTTACCTTAATGCTCTAAGGTTCTGGGTGAGTATCCAGAAAATGACATTGAAGATTTAGTCCTTTCAAGTAACTACTGGATCCTCACTTTTCTCCCCCAACATAGACACTGGGTGGTGCTGCTATCCGAAACATCTGCTCTATCATGGATTTATTATTTCAATCTACAAACTGGTACGTATTTATCCCGTGTCCCCTACGGGCCAAGCAAAGTACTAGGGATCAGGATATAAAGATGAATAGCTTCAGTAGATTCTCGTCTGATTACCTTAAACTGGCTACCACCATGTCCGGTGGGTGAGAAAATCGAAAATGTGACTTTTTTTTCCCAATGTGAAGTTTTTACTACAAGATAGCTATAGAGATCTTGGTGCCGTGGACATGCCAAGATGAAACAAAATAAAACACAAAAACAAAACTAAAAATGTCAGGGTGAGTTAGTATATTCTACTCAATTATAAGAGAAAAATAGGTTGGACTAAGCAATCGTTATTGTAAGTTGCTTATGACTGAGTAAAGATACCTAAGCAACTGTATTCCTTTAGTCTTGCTTTAAATGGTTTTACAGTTTTTCTTTTTTTTTTAATTAAAATTTATTGGGGTGAAAATGGTTAGTAAAGTTATGTATGTTTCAGGTGTACTATTCTGTAATACGTCATCTATATATCACATTGAGTGTTGAAAATGTGACTTTTACATAGGAGAGCAGCACTGTCACTGATATGTCCAGCTGTGGGGGTGAATGATCCTGAACTGCTACCGTCTCCATGAGCACCCCTCCTCCATGACCTGGCCAAAGATTAGAACAGATAACACAGCATCGCTTCCAAATCATTGTTTGGTCCTCGCAGCGTATTTAGGCCCCTATGTTTATAAAAAGCCAAGAGAGCCTGACTAGGGCTCCTTCAGCTTGAATCTCGGAGTTCAGACATTCAAAGCTAACTGGGCAAGAAGTGTCTTTGTCTTCCTCAGCGCCGCCTTCTGCGCGCGATGCCGAGTCCTCCCGAGTTGGTCCCGAGACCTGAGGAGGCGGTCCGCAGAGCGACTTGTCCGCTGTGGCTGCAGGTCCCAGGCTGTGAGGACTGGGAGCTTGGGGACCTTCCCGAATGGGCCCTTGGTGGCTGGCCTTGCGCTCTCTCCCCTCCCGTGGCCGATAGGTGAGGATGGGCGTCCGATTAGGATGATAGTTATTTTAAAATATAAGCAAAGTGCTGCCAACAAACTGGCCTTTGCGCCAAGCCCTGTTATTTATTTGAAGTCCCTGTTTCTCACCTTTGGAGATTGGCGTCTGATCGCTGGTCATAGGAGGGTCTTAGGGTGACCTCGAGGGAAAGGAGGTATATTCGGAACTTCTGGCTGCTTGGGGCCTTGCCATTCAACCCTGGGCACTAGATGTGCATTAAAACCTCCAGGTTGGGGTCAGGCACGCGCATGAGAGCTCTGTTCGCATGAGAGCTCTGTTCTCGGGTCTCTGGGGTCTCCTATTGTCTCTGCGCGACAAACTGAGTGGTCACAGGGCACCTCATTTCCTAGCTTCATCTCCTCGCCTCTCCCTCTGTGGAGAAAACGTACTGAAATAAAATAAAAATCAACTCTATTTGGTTTTATCCTATTCTGCTGAAGTCCTTGGTCCTAATTAGCTGTGCCTTCCTGCAGTGTTTACAAACCAGTGCCACAATAACGTTTAATTAGTTATAACTGGATTAAATCCCTCCCTCTCTTATTGTAGCCCTGTAATCTACTGTCTTATCTATATCTGTTCTTGTGCTTTTATCTCCTCCATTTGACCTTTGCTGTGATTTTAAAAGAGACCAGCCTACTGACTCGGTTTCAGAGCATCTTGATTTCTAGTGCATCCCGATCCAATGGCATTTACTGCCTATCAGAAATGGGACAATAATGGGGAATTCAAAACATTCTAATAAAAACACGACTTTTCTAAGATATGTGCTGTTTTCTTGTTGAAAATCTGAACGTAAAATACACATTAATATTAAATGTGAGAATTTTTGGCTATGATCCCTTAGTATGATAATAGTTCTGTCAGTTAAAAAAAATATATTTTCAGTCTTTCTTTTAGTCAAAATGAGTGATAAGGCAGACTTGTCTGAAGTAGAGAAGTTTGACAGGTCAAAACTGAGGAAAACTAATACTGAAGAAAAAAATACTCTCCCCTCAAAGGAAAGTAAGTCATGGGATGGGGGGTAAGAGGATGGTTTCTAGTGGTGAAAACAATGGTGAACTTTCATAGTTTCAGTAAATAAACTATTTCTAGTAATTTTTGCCACAAAGTAAGAAATAATTATAATACTACTATATTTAATGCAACAGTGAAAAATATCAAATAGCTGTCTTCTTACTTAGGTTATATAAGTGGTTCTTATATGATAGACCCAAGAAGTAATGGGGGAATAAAAAACTAATTTTTTTGCTGGAAAATTACTAAAAGTCGCATTACGACCAATCTTGGAATATTGGAAAAATTTTAGTTTTGTCTACTTTATGGTTATTTGGCATTTTCAGCATCTAGCAATTTGAATCCATGATCTCATTCCTAAAGAACCACACAGACTGCAGTTTTGGCTTTCTCTACCTGATGACAAGAGGCAGAGAACAAGTTTAGATCTGGGGTGCATTCAAGGCTTCCAGACTTAAGGGATTAGTTTTGCCCTTGGGAGTTACAGCCTGATGGAGAAACCATGCATATTCACAAAACTGATGGGGACTTTTTGTCATGTCAGTGTTATTTGAGAGTTCCAAAGTTAGTCAAAATTGTCTGAAAGGATGTAACTTGCTAATTACCGTGTTTCCCCGAAAATAAGACCTATCTGGACCATCAGCTCTAATGTGTCTTTTGGAGCAAAAATGAATATATTATATTAAATTAATATATATTAATATATTAAATTAATATATTATATTAAAATAAGACCCAGTCTTATTTTAATATAATATAAGACCAGGTCTTATATAATACAATATAGTATAAGACCGGGTCAATATAATATAATATAATATAATATAATATAATATAATATAATATAATATAATACAATATAATACCGGGTCTTATATTAATTTTTGCTCCAAAAGTTGCATTAGAGCTGATGGTCCGTCGAGGTCTTATTTTCGGGGAAACACGGTATATAGTGATAAACAAGTCTGAGGGAAATACTTCACTTGCTCTTCAGTCTCAGAATAACCTATAGCAAAATGGTAAGAGCATAGACCTACCTCTCAAAAGGGGGAAAAAAAACACAGTTGGTATAGATTCTAATGAATGTTCAGCTGGCTAACTTGCAGACACACACACACACACACACACACACACACACACACACACACACACACACCAGACGATTTGTGGTTAGTGCCTTGGCATTCTAAATTTAAAGCAGGTATGACAGCCTTCAGTGACTTGGCAAAGAGCTCTTTTGGGAGGAACAACTTACACTTAGGAAAACACGCTTTTAATGATTTTTTTGGTGTGCTTTGTTTTCCTCCCCAGCTATCCAGCAAGAGAAACAGTGTGTTCAAACATCATAAAATGAGGATCTTCTCCCAAGATCAAATTTCAACATTGCCTGAGTGTCTTGGTTTAAAGCTTGTTTTTTTCTGTAAATCTTTCTCCAATCATCTATCGAAGGACACTGGTTGTTTCCATGTCTTGGCCACCGTAAATAAAGTTGCAATGAACATCGGAGCACATATATCTTTACAGATAAATGTTTTCAGATTTTTTGAGTAGATACCCAGGAGAGAGATTGCTGTGTCATATGGTAATTCTATTCTTAATTTTTTGAGGAACCTCCACACTGCCTTCCACAGCGGCTACACCAATCTGCCTTCCCACCAACAGTGTATGAGGGTTCCTTTTCCTCCACAGTCTCCCCAACAATTGTTACTATTTGTCTTGTTGATGACAGCCATTCTAACTCGTGTGAGGTGACATCTCATTGTGGTTTTTATTTGCATTTCTCTGATGATTAGTGATGTTGACCATTTTCTCATATGTCTATTGGCCATTTGTATGTCCTCTTTGGAGAAACGTCTATTCAGGTCCTCTGCCAATTTTCCTTTTTGTAGGGTTGTGTATATAAGTTTTTTATGAGTTTAAGGTGCACAAAACAATGTAATAGTTAGACATTTATCATTTATATCCCTCACACTGTCAAGCCCCATCCCCCCATCCACTATCTCTCTGACATCGCACACAGCCATTACATTTCCACTGTCTCTATTCCTAATGCTTTATACCACTTCTTGTAACTATATATATATATATATACACTTGTAGTTGACATTCATTATTGTTCATCTTCAGGTATACAGTGCAGTGAAGTGATCAGGCATCTACATCTTCCCTGAGGTGGTCTCCCTAGCGAGACAAGTGTCCATCGGATACCCTACAAAATCTTTACAACATTATTGATTACATTCCCCAGATTAATTTTCAAACCCCATGGCCATCTTGTGGTTACTGACTGTTTTCTAATCCCCTCACCTTCCCCCTTATCCCCACCCCCACTCCCATCTAGCAACGCTCAGTTTTTCCTCTATGTCTCCAAAACTATTTCTGATTAGTTCATTAACTTATTCTTTTCTTTAGATTCCACCTATAAGTGAGATCATATGGTATTTGTCTTTCTCTGTCTGATTTATTTCACTTAACATAATGTTCTCTAGGTTCATCCATGTTGTTGCAAATGGTAAGATTTCTTTCTTTATGGCTGCGTAATACTCCATTGTATAAATGTACCACAGTTTCTTAATCCAGTCATCTACCGATGGGCATTTCGGTTGTTTCCATGTCTTGGCTATTGTGTATAGTGCTGCAATAAACAGAGGGATGCATAAAGATTTTTGAATTAGAGTTGTGGATTTCTCCAGATAGATACCTAGGAGTGGAATAGCTGGGTCATAAGGTAGTTCCATTTTTTAGATTTTTGAGATACCTCCATACTGTTTTCCATAGTGGCTGCACCAATCTGCAATCCCACCAACAGTTCACAAGGGTTCCCTATTCTCCACATCCTCGCCAGCACTTGTTTGTTGATTTATTGATGATAGCCATGTTGACTGGGGTGAGGTGGTATCTCGTGGTTTTTATTTACATTTCTCTGATGGTTAGTGAGGTTGAGCATTTTTTCATGTCTGTTTGCCATCTGTATGTCCTCTTTAGAAAAACGTCTCTTCATGTCCTCTGCCCATTTTTTAATTGGGTTGTTTCTTTGGAGTTGTCTTGAGTGAATTTTTTATGAATCTGTGATATTAACCCCTTGTCGGATATATCATTGGCAAATATCTTTTCCCGTTCAGTAGGATCTCTTTTTGTTTTATTGATGGTTTTTTTTGCTGTGAAAAAAAACTTTTTAGTTTGATGTAATCCTACATGTTTGTTTTTTTCTCTTACTTCCCTTGCCCGAGGGGATAGATCAGTAAAAATCTTACTCTGGGTAATGTCTGTAAAGTTTCTTCCTATATTTTCTTATAGGAATTTTACGGTTTCAGATCTTACATTTAAGTCTTTAAGCCATTTTGAATTTATTCTTGTATATGCTGTAAGGAGGTGGTCCAGCTTCATTTTTTTGCATGTGTCTGTCCAGGTTTCCCAGCACCATTTATTGAGTAGACTGCTTTTACCCACCTTAATACATTCTTGTTTCCGTTGTCGTAGATTAAATGACCATATAGGCATGGATTTATTTCTGGGCTCTTTATTCTGTTCCATTGATCTATGTGTCTGTTGTTATGCCAGTACCGTGCTATTTTGATTACTGTAGACTTGTAGTACAATTTGATGTCAGGTATTGTTATACCTCCCACTTTGTTCTTATTTCTCAAGATTGCCCAGGCTATCCAGGGTCTTTTCTGGTTCCATATAAATTTTAGGATTGTATGTTCTGTTCCTTGGTAGTTTGATGGGAATTGCGTTGAATCTGTATGTTGCCTTAGGCAGTATGGACATTTTAACTATATTAATTCTTCCTATCCATGAACATGGTATGTGTTTCCATCTATTTGTATCTTATTTACTTTCTCTCTTCAGTGTCTTATAATTTTCTGAGTACAGATCTTTTACTTCTTTGGTTAAATTTATTCCCAGGTATTTTATAGTCTTTGGAGAAATTGTAAATGGGATTTTTTTTTAAATTTCTCCTTCTGATGTTTTATTATTGGTACATCCAAATGTAACTGATTTCTGAATATTAATTTTGTATCCTGCTACTTTACTGAATTCATCTATCAGCTCTAATAGTTTCTTTGTGGAGTCTTTAGGGTTCTCTATATAGAGTATCATGTCATCTGCATATGACAATTTACTTCCTCCTTACCGATTTGGATGACTTTTATTTCTTTTTCTTGTCTGATTGCTGTGGCTAGAACTTCCAGCACTATGTTG
The DNA here is from genome assembly GCF_004115265.2 of Rhinolophus ferrumequinum. NCBI lineage: Eukaryota > Metazoa > Chordata > Mammalia > Chiroptera > Rhinolophidae > Rhinolophus > Rhinolophus ferrumequinum. Next base: position 52,251,322 of record NC_046284.1, read on the forward strand.
AATAGAATTGGAGAAAGTGGGTAACCGTGCCTTGTTCCTGATCTTAAGGGGAATATTTTTAGCATTCCCCATTGAGTATGATGTTAACTGTGGGTTTATCCTATATGGCCTTTGTTATGATGAGATATGATCCCTCTATTCCCACTTTCTGAAGGGTTTTTATCATAAATAGCTGCTGGATTATGTCAAATGCTTTTTCTGCATGTATTGATATGATCATATGGTTTTTATTTTTCATTTTGTTAATGTGGTGTATCACATTAATTCATTTGTGGATGTTGAACCACTCTTGCATACCAGGGATGAATCCCACTTGATCATGGTGCATGACCTCTTTAATGTATTGCTGAATTCTGTTCACTAATATTTTGTTGAGGATTTTTGCATGTATGTTCATTAGAGATATCAACCTCTACTTTTCTTTTTTTGTAGTGTCTTTGTCTGATTTTGGGATCAGGGTAATAGTAGCCTTGTAAAAAGTGTTTGTGAGCCTTCCCTCCTTCTGGATTGTTTGGAAGACCTTGAAGAGAATAGGTGATAATTCTTTTTTGAATGTTTTGTAAATTCACCTGTAAAGTCATCTGGTCCAGGGCTTTTGTTTGTTGGGAGATTGTTGATTATTAATTCGATTATCTGGTGTTAATCAGTCCATTCACATTTTCTGTTTCTTCTTGTGTTAGCCTTGGAAGGTTGTATGCTTCTGGAAAATTGTCCATTTCTTCCAGATTGTCAAATTTGTTGGCATATAGTTGCTCATAGTAATTTCTTAAAATTTTTTGGATTTCTGCGGTATCTGTTGTCACTTCTCCTCTTTCATTTCTGATTTTATTAATTTGGGTCCTCTCTTTTTTCTTTGATGAGTCTGGCTAAAGTTTTTCGATTTTGTTTATCGTCTCTAAAAACCAACTCTTTGATTCATTGATCTTTTGTATTGCTTTTCTGGTTTCTATTCCATTTATTTCCGCTCTGATCTTTATTATCTCCTCCCGTGTACTCCCTTTCGGCTTATTTTGATGTTCTTTTTCCAGTTCCCTTAAGTGTGAAGATAAACTGTTGATTAGTGATATTTCTTTTTTCTTTAGGTAGGCCTGCAATGCTATGAATTTCCCTCTTAGGACTGCTATTGCTGCATCCCATAGATTTTGGGTTGTCCAGTTTTCATTTCCGTTTATCTTGAGATATCTTTTGATTTCTTCCTTGATCTCATGTTTGACCCATTCATTATTTACTAACGTGTTATTCAGCCTCCATGAATTGGTGTGTCTTCCAGTTTTTTTCCCTGTAGTTCATTTCTAATTTCATAGCACTGGTCAGAGAAGACAATTGGTATGATGTCAATTTTCTTAAATTTATCAAGACTTGTTTTGTGGCCTAAAAAGTGGTCTATCTTGGAAAATGTTCCATGTGTGCTTCAGAAGAACATGTATTGTGCAGTTTTGGGGTGAAATGCTCTGAAAATATCGATTAAATCCAAGAGGTCCAATGTGTCATGTAAGGCCATTGTTTCCATATTGATTTTCTGTCTGGAAGACCTGTCCCTTGTTGTTAGAGGTGTGTTGAAGTCCCCTATTATGATAGTGTCACTGTTGATCTCTGTCTTTATGTCAGTCAATATCTGTTTTATATATTTAGGTGCTCCTATGTTGTGTGCATAGATGTTTACTAGGATTATGTCCTCTTGTCGGATTGATCCCTTTATTATTATATAGTTCCCATCTTTGTCTTTTAATATATTCTTCATTTTAAAGTCTATTTTGTCAGATATAAGTGTTGCAATATTGTGTATAGTGCTGCAATAAACATAGGGGTGCATAAAGATTTTTGAATTACAGTTTTGGATTTCTCCTGATAGATACCTAGGAGTGGAATTGCTGTGTCATAAGGTAGTCCAATTTTCAGATTTTTGAGATACCTCCACACTGCCTTCCATAATGACTGCACCAGTCTGCATTCCCACCAACAGTGTATAAGGGATCCTTTTTCTCCACAGCCTCTTCAACTCTTGTTACTATTTTCCTTGTTGATGATACCCATTCTGACTGGGGTGAGGTGCTATCTCATTGTGGATTGTATTTGCATTTCTCTGACGATTAGTGATGTTGAGCATTTTTTCATATGTCTATTTGCCATCTGTATGTCTTTGGAGAAATGTCTCTCCAGGTCCTCTGCCAATTTTTCAATTGGGTTGTTTGTTTTTTTGTTGTTGAGTTTCATGAGTTCTTTGTATATTTTGGATATTAGCACTTTATCGGAGGCACTGTTTGCAAAAACCTTCTCCCATTCAGTTGGTTGCCTCTTTATTTTGTTGATGGTTTCTTTTGCTGTGCAGAAGCTTTTAAATTTCATATAGTCCCACTCATTTATTTTAGCTTTTACTTCCATTGCCTTTGGAGTCAAATTCATAAAATGCTCTTTGAACCCAAGGTCCATAAGTTTAGTACCTATATTTTCTTCTATGCAGTTTCTTGTATCAGGTCTTATGCTTAAGTCTTTGATCCATTTTGAATTAATTTTGGTACATGGTGACAAATAGCAGTCCAGTTTCATTCTTTTGCACATGGCTATCCAATTCTGCCAGCACCATTTATTGAAGAGGCTGTCTTTTCTCCATTGTATGTTTTTCGCTTCTTTCTCAAAAACTGTCTGTCCATATTTATGTGGTTTTATTTCTGGGTTCTCAATTCTATTCCATTGGTCTATGTGTCTGTTTTTCTGCCAATACCATGCTGTTTTGATTATTGTTGCCCTGTACTACAAGCTAAAGTCAAGGAGTGTGATACCTCCAGTATTGTTCTTTTTTCTTAAAATTGCTTTGGCTATTCGGGGTCTTTTCTGGTTCCAAACAAATATGATGATTTTTTTTGTTCTATTTCTTTAAAAAAAATGCCACTGGGATTTTGATGGGCATTGCATTAAATTTGTATATTGCTTTGGATAATATGGCCATTTTAACTATGTTGATTCTTCCAATCCATGAGCACGGAATGTCTTTCCATTTCTTTGTGTCTTCTTCAATTTCTTTCAAAAATGTCTTATAGTTTTCAGCATATAGGGCTTTCACATCCTTGGTTAACTTTATTCCTAGGTATTTTATTCTTTTTGCTGCAATTGCAAAAGGAATTGTTTTTTTTATATTTCTTTTTCTGAGATTTCATTGTTAGTGTATAGGAATGTAATGGACTTCTGTACATTGATTTTGTAGCCAGCAACTTTACTGTATTTGTTGATTGTTTCTAATAGCTTTTTGGTGGAGTCTTTAGGGTTTCCTATATATAGCATCATGTCATCTGCAAAGAGTGACAATCTAACTTCTTCATTTCCAATTTAGATGCCTTTTATTTCTTTCTCTTGCCTGATTGCTCTGGCAAGGACTTCCAACACTATGTTGAAAACCAGAGGTGATAGGGGACAGCCCTGTCGTGTTCCTAAATGTAGAGCAAAGGGCTTCAGTTTTTCACCATTAATTATGAGATTAGCTGAGGGCTTGTCATATATGGCCTTTATTATGTTGTTGTTTTCCTTCTATACCTATTTTATTATGTGTTTCAATCATAAATGGATGTTGAATCTTGTCAAATGCCTTTTCTGCATCAATTAATATAATCATGTGATTTTTGTCCTTTATTTTGTTTATTTGATGTATCACATTGATGGATTTGCGGATGTTGAACCATCCTCGTGCCCCGGGGATGAACCCCACTTGGTCGTGATGAATAATATTTTTAATGCTTTGTTGTATTCGATTTGCTAGAATTTTGTTTAGGATTTTTGCATCTGTATTCATCAGAGATATCAGTCTGCAGTTTTCTTTTTTTGTGTTGTCCTTTCCAGGTTTTGGTATCAGGGTAATGTTGGCCTCATAAAATGAGTTAGGCAGTACTGTCTCTTGTTCAATTTTTTGGAAGAGTTTGAGCAGGATTGGTATTAGATCCTCTTTGAAGGTTTGGTAGAATTCACTAGTGAAGCCATCTGGTCCCGGGCTTTTGCTTTTGGGAAGGTTTTGGATGACAGATTCAATTTTGTTACTGGTGATCGGTCTGTTTAGATTTTCCAGTTCTTCGTGGTTCAGCCTTGGAAGGCTATATGTTTCTAAGAACTTGTCCATTTCTTCTAGGTTATTGAATTTGGTGGCATATAGTCCTTCATAGTATTCTTCGATGATCCTATATATTTCTGTGGTGTCCGTGAGAACTTCCCCTTTTTCATTTCTGATTTTGTTAATTAGTGTCTTCTCTCTTTTTATCTTAGTGAGTCTAACCAAGGGTTTGTCAATTTTGTTAATCTTTCAAAGAACCAGCTCTTTGTCACATTAATTTTTTCTATTGTCTTTTTGTTCTCTATTTCATTTAGTTCTGCTCTGATTTTTGTTATTTCCTTTCTTCTGCTGACCTTGGGTTTCACGTGTTCTTCTTTTTCTAGTTCTTTAAGGTGTAACATGAGGTTATTTGTCTGGGATTTTTCTTGTTTCTTGAGATAGGCCTGTAACGATATAAATTTCACTCTTAATACTGCTTTTGCTGTATCCCAAAAATTTTGGTAGGATGTATTTTCATTCTCATTTGTTTGTATGTATCTTTTGAACTTTCCTCGTATTTCTTCTTTAACCATCATTCTTTGAAAGTCTTTTTTTTAATCTCCACATATTTGTGGTTTTTCTTGTTTTCTTTTTGCAGTTGATATGCAGTTTCAAAGTCTTGTGATCAGAGAATATGCCTGGTATGATTTCAATCTTCTCAAAGTTGCTGAGGCTAGTTTTGTATCCGAACATATGGTCTATCCTTGAGAATATTCCATGTACACTGGAAAAAATGGATAATCTGATGTTCTTGGATGAAGTACTCAATAAATGTCATTTACATGCATTTCATCTAATGTCTCATTTAGGGCTGCTATTTCTTTGTTTATTTTCTGTTTCGATGATCTATCCATAGCTGTCAATGATGTATTTAGGTCCCCTATTATAATTGTTTTTTGGTCAATTTCTCCCTTTAGTTCTGTTAGGAGTTGCTTGGTATATTTCGGTGCTCCCTGATTTGGGGCATACATATTGATAACTGCTATGTCTTCTTGCTGTATAGTCTCCTTTATCATTATGAAATGTCCGTCTTTGTGTTTTGTTACCATTTTTATCCTGAAGTCTGTTTCATCTAATATCAGTATAGGTACACCTGCTTTTCTCTGAATACCATTTGCTTGAAGTGTCAGTTTCCACCCTTTCCCTTCAAGTCTGTGTTTGTCCTTGAAGGTGAGATGTGTCTCTTTGATGCAGCATGTGGTTGGGTTTTGTTTTTTGATCCAATCTGATACTCTGTGGCTTTTCATTGGTGAGTTCAATCCATTTACATTTAGGGTGATTATTGATATATGAAGATTTCCTGTCATTCTATCTGTGTTTTTCTGTTAGAACTGTGTCTCCATTGTTTCTTGTCTTTTTCTTGCTGTCTATTATTTCAATGTGTTGGCATTCTATGACTTTTCCCTCAGTTTCTTCTTTTTTATGTTATGTATTTCACTTCTGTATTTTTTTTGAGTGGTCACCATTAAATTTATGTAAAAGAAAGTTTCATATGTAGAATATTCCATTTTCTTCAGCATGCTTACTTTCTCCATTCCCCAGTGCCGTTCATGCCTTTACTCTCTCCCCTTTTGTGTTTTTGTTGTCACAAATTATCCCTATTTATTCTTTGAGTTGATTTCTGTGCTGCAGTAGCAAGTTGTCTTTTCTGCTTTTTTTTTGAAGTGTTTTTTTTACCCCTGCTTTGTCCTGTATGTTATGTGTAAGTGTATAGTGTCTTATTTGGTGCAGGGTTTGCCATTTCCTGCTTCTGTCCATCTGGTCGAAATACTACTCATGTTTTTCTATTCTTTTACTTTTTTGTGTCAGGTTGAATAACCTCCTTCAGTATTTCCTGTAGTGCAGGTCATGTGTTAAAGAATTCCCTCAGCTTCTGTATGTCTGTAGGTCTTTATTCATCTCTTCATAGCTAAAGGATATCTTTGCTGGATAAATATTTTTTGGCTTATAATTTCTCTCTTTCAATAGTTTGAATATTTGATTCCACTCCCTCCTGACTTACAGAGTTTCTGCTGAAAAATCTGATGATAATCTAATGGGCTTTTCTTTGTAGGTTTCCATCTTCTTTTCCCTAGCTGCCTTTAGGATTCTTTATTTGTTATTAATTTTTGACAGCTTCAATACAATGTGGCTTGGAGACAGCCTGCTCGGATTGAGGTAATTAGGTGTTCTGTTTGCTTTTTGGATTCGAGGATCCAGTTTTTTTGCACAGGTTTGGGAAGTTCTCATCAACTATTTGTTTGAATAGACTGTCTGTTCCCTTCTCTCTTTCTTCTCCTTCTGGTATGCCCATCATTCTTATATTGCTCTTTCTGATGGAGTCAGAAAGTTCTTGTAGAGTTCTTTCATTTCTTTTCACTCTCAAGTCTCTCTCTTCTTTCATCTGTGTCATTTCTAGATTTCTATCTTCGATGTCACTGATTCTTTCCTCCATCTGGTCGGCTCTAATACTTAAGCTGGCTGTTTCATTCTTCATTTCTTTTGAGTTCTTCATCTCCAGATATTCTATTTGGGTCTTTTTTAAAATTTCAATCTCTTTGGTAATATGTTCATTTTGTTATTTGATTGTGTTTCTGAGTTCATTAAACTGCCTGTCTGTGTTTTCTTGAAATCTTGAATTCTCTGTCATTTAAGTGACATACTTCCATGTTTTTAAGTTCATTTTCTGGAGAGTTTTCATTTTCTTCCTCAGCTGCCTTTTACCTTGGTTATTCATCGCAAATTATGAATTACTATTTCTCTTCTGAGGCATCTACAATATTGGGTTCTGCAACAAGTTGGTAAGAAGAGGTCTTTCTTTTGCTTTCTAGTAGGTGTTCGTAGAATGCTTTACTTTCTCTCCGACTTCAAGCTTTTATTCTGTCATGCTGTAGTGTTATATTTTTTTCTGTACTGTTCTGGCTTCTCACACAATGGGAGGATTCCCTGGAAGATGGGCTTCTCCTCTGGAAGCAGGTTGCCTGGGTCTCAGCGCACCGCCTCCATTGGGGGATGTGGTGTTCTGAAGTTCTGCCTGGACCAGATTCAGGGCCTGTGTTTCAAAGGCTCTGTTTACCCCTACAGGAATCTGCTCAGTTGGTGTGGGCAGGGGTGGAGTGGGTTGTGAGAAGTGGGTCTCAGCAATGGCGGGACCACCACCACTGCCAGTCCTGCACCCAAGGCTCTCTGCCCTTCGCTGGAACTAGTTGGGCTGCGAGTCCATGGCTGTGGGCTGCAGTTCTCAGAACTGCAAATATTATGTTCATTTGTTCTGACACTGCTGCTGTTCCACTTCTACAACTGGGAAAGTGGAGGTGTAGTGAGCTCTGGGAAGGTGGAGCGGAGGCGGCTGGCTGGGCTCCGTGCCTGTAACCTCTATCCTCTGCTAGGCAGTGAATGCTTAAACCACTATTTTCACCCTTCTTTCCTCAGTCTTTGCTCAGAAGTCTCTGCTGTGAGCACTGGATTCAGCTGTGTTATATATATATATATATATATATATATATATATATATATACACACACACACACACACATATACATATATATTCAGCTGATCCCTCAGGCAGAACCGGGGGCCATAATGGGAGCACTAACAGTTCAAATTCTTCCCTCCCCCACGACTACAGTAGCTCCAGAATGCAGGGCGCTGGGAGCGCTGAGCTCTGGTTTATGTCCTGTGCCTGCACGGCCCTTGTCTCTGCACTTCCCCCTCCACTCCTCCTCTGCTCTCCCAATTAGCTCACCTTTAGATAATTTCAGTTATGGGTCTCTTAGTCTTGCCTGTCGGCTGCACCGGGAGACCTTTGTGGAATTATAGTTGTTCAATTTGTTGTAAATTCCAGGGGAGATTTCAAGAGGCTCACCTCACGCCACCATTTCTATATCACATTTAACTCGGTCCTTTTTTATGTTTTCTCCCTCCATTTACATGTTTCTTATCTCTTTGTTGAAATTCTCCCTCAAACATGGAGCATCCCTGTAACAAGTGCTTTGAACTCTGTGTCTGGTAGATTGCTTGTCTCTATTCAGTTCAGTTCTTTTTCTGGAGCTTTGTTCTCTCCTTTTATTTGGGACATGTTTTTTCCCCATTTTGGCTGCCTCCCTGTTTGTTTCTATGTATTAGGTAGGTACAGCTGGTATGTCTCCCAGTATTGGTAAAGTGAGTTTATATAGCATGTTGTATTCGACTCTATTGCACAGGCTCCCTGGAGGTGTTGTGCAGGGTCTGACCCTATAAAGGAGGATTTGATTTGGCAAGGTTCTGGTGTCTTCCCAGTCTACTCTTTATGTGTGTGCTGGGCTAGGGGCCGCTCACCAAGAAGTCCAAGAAATGTTGAGGTCAGATGCTCCTTGTTTGGGTTTTGTGAACCTTGAAAGATTTTAGGAAAGTCTGCAGTGTGAGCCAAGACAGGCCATTTATATGGAAAAGTGACTGGAAGCAGCTTGGGTGTGCCCAAAAGTTGAGTGTGGCTGGGTCTCAGGGAATCTCCAGGGCAGGGGGTACAAATGATGTTAGGAAGTTTGATGGAGACCCAGACATGGCGCCCGCTTGCTTCTGTATGCCAGAAAGGGGAATGGCTCCACAAAGAAACAATGGATTCTGCCAGCACTTCTGTCTGGAACAAAGCTGCCCCTTTATGCCCCTCCCTGAAGTCAGACAACTCAGTTGCTCGCTGTATGTCCCTAGTACCATTTGAGCTCCTGCCTCAGCGCTGGAGCTCAGAGCAAGTGAGTCCTTCAGCAAGTTGTCCGTGCATGGGTACTTTAATAGGAACACCTGGAAATCTAGCTGCCCTCTGTCTCACTCAGGCACAATCTCTGCTGGTTTTCCCAGCCAAAAGTTATGGGGACTTCTCTCCCTGGCACTGGAACCCTGGGCTAAAAAGCCTAGTGTGGGTCTGGAGTGCCTTGCTCTTCTGAGGGGTACCTCCAGAGCTGAGATATCCCTCCTGATTTTTAATGTTCACACGCAGGTGTGGAACCAGAAGTTTGCTATTCATTTATCTATACTTTTTGCACTATATAACTAACTGAGATTGGACAATGAATACTTTTAGCAATATTAAGGTTTTCTTTTTCTTCAATATGGAAAGTTAAGTCTTTTTCTAGGATGTATCTATTTAGTCTAAACTTTATCAGCTTATCTGTTTCATAACATATCTGTTTCATCTGTTTCTTATGTTTTGAATCTTTGCTGTAACTGCAAGCATGACAGCTTTTTCATTCCCAAAGCAGCTTTTGTGTTTTGTATCTTTAATTTTCTTGACCCAAGTTTCCGGGGGTTTCTTTATTGTCTCATTTTTCTACAGTGTTGACGTTTAGCATTTTTGTTAAACTCTGCCACTTCTGTTATCAGTTTCATGAAATTCTGCTTATTTTTATTACTTTTCCTTGACAATAGTGGAAAGACATTCATCAAGCAAATGATCCATGAACAGTCTTCACATCTACGATAGGGTTTTATTTCCTAATTTACATCCTTGAATATAAAGCACACTCAAATATCCGATGCACTCATTTCTTTGAAAGAGACCTGCGGCTTAGCAATGCTGGTGTTTTTAGCCAATGCCGTCAAGTCTATTCACTTCCATCATTGGGACATCAGATGAACATTGAAGAGAGAACTGGAGCATTGACGTAATGGGATCTCTACTATAAATTTATATGCATTTCATTTAAGAAAATAGCATACGATGTAGAAAGGAGTAGAGAAAGAACATTGACTTTGAAAACATACCTGCCTACATTCAAATCCTGGGACTGTCACTTCCTGCCTGTGATTTAACACAGGTACTCAGTCTCTCTGAGCTTCAATTCCATCATGTGGTAGTCAGTAGTGCTGTTTGCCATGTGTTTCCATATCTCCCCTGTCCCAGGCACCTGGTAGACCTGTACTTCTTGCTTGACCCCTTTGTTTGAGTGGGGATGTGTATGTGAGTAGGTCTGGCTATTGGGTTGGGAGTGAAATGTGTTGTTTCTAGATCAGAACATAATGGTTGCTAGTTTGAGACCTCCTCCCTTAAGGGCTTTCTATCCCTTAGGCACAGTGACTAACCATTTTCTAGATCATTCATCTCCAAGTCATTTCTGTAAGTGTCGCTCTGATCCCCCAAACATCCCCCCTCCTGTGATGCATGTGCACCAGCCATGGACATGGACTAGGAGTGAGGAATAAGCCACTGAGATTTGGGATTGTCATATCGCAGACTCTCTTGACTCAGATATCTCCTCCGTAAATTAAAAGAACACCCTCTCAGGACTTTTCTGAGGATTAAGTGAGTTAACTCATATGACGGGGTTAACACCGTGCTTGATATGTAATAGGGACATACAACATGGCAGCTATAATTATTAAATAATAACAAAGCTTTTTTTAAAAAAGTGTGGAGTATTTGTATAAAATGAAAGGTATTGGGTCTGCTGATCCTGACAGGTAAGTTGTATCTCACTTTCTTGAGCGAGGCACTGTATTTGTTGTTATAGATAAGACTATAATGATTTGCACTTAGGCACTTACTTTTGCAGAGACATGCTTAGAAATTGGGGTTATCTCTGAAGAATGAAAAAGTGAAAAGATCTAAGCAGGAGAGAGACTGGCCAATGAGATAAGATCAAATGAATTAAAGAGCCAGAAGTAATTTCTTATCGAGAACAGATTATAATTTTTAAAAACATGCATTCCATTACTCATAGTAAACAAAGGCAAAGCATTTTAAAGTGGTAAAATACTTGCCTTGGTCGGGGATTCCCAAACTATTTTCTGAACAACACAGTATTTCAGATGCTCTGTGGAAAAACGTTCCATTCCCATGTACGTTGGGGTAACTAACTCTCCCTTTGAGATTTATATCTCATATTAGCATATTACCTTAAAAAATCCTACACTACCCTGTTTCCCCGAAAATAAGACCTAGCTGGACAATCAGCTCTAATGCATCCTTTGGAGCAAAAATTAATATGACACCATATTATTTATATGGTTATGTTAATTGTATTTATATTATATTATATTATATTATATTATATTATATTATATTATATTATCATATCATACCATAGACCTGGTCTTATATTATAGTAAAATAAGACTGGGTCTTGTATTAATTTTTGTTTCAAAAGATGCATTAGAGCTGATTGTCGGGCTAGGTCTTCTTTTCAGGGAAACACGGTATGGATATTCATTTACCTTCAGTCCTGTGTATTCCACACAGGGGACATACTAAAATGTACTAAATTAGAATACATTTTTGCTGTTGCTGTTTCTTGGCCCTACTGTTTTGCAGCGCACACTTGGAAATGCTGACAATGCTGAAAAATCAAGTAGATTAATTTAGGCTACATGTAATATAAACGATCACAAGCGACAACGTTCTTGAGTCGTGTGTCAAAAAGTATTTAAATCCTGCATAAATATAAGCACAATCTTGCTGTCTGATCAGGTTTACTCATTCCACACCACTTTCATGATATACCCAAAGTGAGTATCACCTGTGACTTCACCTAAAAGAACCAAAAGAAGAAGGTGAAAGGAGCAGGTTAAATTTAATTTTAATCCTTAACACAAAATTTTAAAAAATTATAATTTCAACACAGAAACAATATAAACAAATTAGAAATAAAGTTATTTTTAGTACATCTTTGTTTCAACATGTAAGCAATATGAACAGATTATTTTTTCATTCTGTTTTTCTTACGACGTCTCTGAAATGCCACGTGTTATTATTTAACAAAGAAACAATATACACAATTCATTTATTAGTGAATTGAATATGTTTGTCATTCTAAGTCAGAAATGCACTGTGTTATAGCAAAATGGACATAATAAGTGCAATATATTAACCATTTTATTAATAATTAATTTTTATAGTCTTTAAGTGTGGGAAAAGCATGAGTTATTTCTCCTTGGACACAACATAAACATATCATTAATTACTTTTACATTCTTCTTTCTGTCTGTCTTTAAAACGCAGTCGGTTTTCATTTCAACAAGAAAACACTGTGTACAAACTATGGATTACTTTCCATTTATTTTTTTGTTACAAAGTCACTGAAATTCAGTGGGTTATCATTCCAACATATAAGCAATAGGAACAAACTGTTAATTAATTTCACATTGTTTTTTCTCAGTAAGTCTCAGAAATGCAATGTTTTATCATTTTGACATAGAAACACATAAAAAGAACATCAGTTACTTTAACATGTTTTCTTAGTCTTTGGAAGGCAGTGCTATATTTCCAACATGTAAACAATATAAACCAGTCAATTTACATTCTTTTTTCTTTACTGTCTTTGATATGCAGTATGTTATCATTTCAACATGTAAACAGCATAAGAAAACTATCAATTAGTTATTCTCCATTCTTTATTTCTTACTAAGCCTTGGATATACAGTGTGTACTTAACACTTAGAGTATATCACATGTCAGAGTAGCCAAATTTCTAGTGTTCAGTAGCCACATATGGTTAGTGTGTAACATACCACGTTTCCCCGAAAGTGAGACCTAGCCAGACAATCAGCTCTAATGCGTCTTTTGGAGCAAAAATTAATATAAGACCCGGTCTTATTTTACTATAGTATAAGACCGGGTCTTATATTAATTTTTGCTCCAAAAGACACATTAGAGCTGATTGTCTAGCTATCTCTTATTTTCAGGGAAACATGGTACTGAACATTGTACCTCTAGGGGAAGAGCAAAAGGAGTGAATACATGTGGAATGATGAGCAATTGAAGGAAATGTACCTGGTGCATTAAGGGAGAACAACAGCCGAGTAAACCTCCTTAAATATGGAAGTAAGAGAAAACCTATATGAGGGGATAACATTTAAACCATGAGTTGAGGGTTGAGCAGATATCCACCAGCATAAAGTGGCCAACAGGATTCAGCAGAGTATGTAAGGGAAAAAGTGAAAAAAAAAAACCCACAACAACCTGGGGTATGGGGTGCAGTGGATAAATAATTTTCCCAAATGCCCTAGGAAAGAGTGGAGAAACGGACAGATCATAGGAACCTCTCTGTACTGTGAATGGTCTGAGTTCAGGGACTTCTGTCCTAGCATGTGAAATGTACCTAAATCATAAGAGACACTGGGTGAATGTGTGTGAAATAAGGACTAACTGACCTGGGATCTGAGACCTGGGAAAGCAGGTAGCAACATGTTCATGAAGACACAAAGAGGTAGTGGCCATAGTTTGTTTACTTTTACTTGCATATGGTTTCTCATAAGCAACCTAAGGCAATCGTAAGTACAAGAAATTTGCAGGACCCTAGAGAGTAAAATAATTGGCTTCAACAACTACCACATCCACAGAGTTTCAATTGACCTGACTTGTGTCAAGTGCCCATAAGTGGATAAATGGACCCGTCAGTATAGACAGGGAAATGATGTATCCTTGACTGGGTTAGCCAACATGGTGATTAGCAACCAGTAGAGGATGTTGAGGGCAATGGGCAAGAGATCCACAGGACCTTTCAAATTCCTCTATTTTCTTTTAAGTTTTTCTCTTTTATAGAGTCAGTTACATATCCAATCTCCTTAACCTCAAGTGTGCTGGAACAGTAGAATTTTATGTATGTGTCTCTACAAAGTTAGGCTTCAGGGAAAACACTGAGTGCTTGAATTGGCCATCAGTGTTGAAACAACTTGTACTGTGGAAATCACTCAGGAGAAGTGGTCCAGTTCATGTCATCCCGCTGTACCGCATGCAGCATCACCTTCAATTGCGCCTGCACTTCAGCAAGTTTCTGCTGGTCCAAAGTGCTGTGAAAATCCTCTTGTTCATAGCAATGGACAGGGACAGGATAAATCACATACTTCAGCTTCGTCAAGGATGTTAAGTGCTGCAGAAGGCTCCTCAGCACAGGCATTGTAATGGGGTTGGAGGCAAAGCTAAGGATACGGAGATGGGAACAGTGGCTCAGAGCCGGGAGGAGAGCAGAGAGGATTGAGTCAGTTATCAGGCAGTTATTTACCTCTAGATGTTGCAAGGTACCCGAGGCCTTCTCCAGAAGAGTCTGGAAGGGCTCATAAACTTCTGAGAATATCTGGTTGTTACTGAGATTCAACTGTGTTAGGTGAGTGGCCTGAGAGCTCTGGGACAGGGCGATGACATCTCTATTAGAAAGGCCACAGAAAGTTAGATACAATGTATCCAACCGAGGTGGCAGGACTCTGTAAGAGAGAAAAAAAAGAGGTTTTTTCAGAAGAATGAGGATTGGACCAGGACAGGGAGCCATGAATTACAAGTACCTAAGGTTCTAGAATAAACTGATTTGTACCTATTTTGTAACAGTTGCTAACAATGTGAGCTTTGGAATCAGATTGAATAGATCTGTGACCCCAAGAAAGTTACTTTTCCACTCTGAGATACAGGTTTTTAATCATTAAAATGTGCACAACAGTAATTATTATACAGTGCTGTGGGTAAGGTTACGTAAATATATATACCCTTAGTATTTACAACATAATCAATGTGGATCTTGTTCACTTATTTGGTGAGGATGGGTCTGGCAAAGCAGCCAACTTGGGGGCGGGGGGCGGTTCCCTTGACTAGTTCCCTGACGACAACTTCTCCATCCAGGTCTAAGCCTTGGGGATGATAAAACAGCAAAATGATCTGGCAGTGGTAACTCGTGTGGCCACTCCATGGTCATGGGCATCGGTGCTGGAGCATAAAACATTTCTCCATCTCCATGCCCTCCCTTCCTCTCTAGAAAGCTGTAAACTCCAAAAAGAGAAGAACTGAGTCATTTCGCCAATATATTTACAGACTTTTGATAATGTCTGCATGTGGCCGACTAATCTTGGCTTTCTCCTCACCAGGAGGCACCTCTCACTAGCCTGACCAGTTTCAAACTCCCAGCAGTGCCCGTGCTGAGGTGGAAGGAGAAATACATTACACGGAGCCTAGGAATTTCCAAGCATGGTCTCTTCTGTGTTAACAGTGTTGTGTTCAGTGACCGCAGTTCTTCACCAGCACCTCACCTGAGCAGTTTGTGCAGTTGATTTTTGAGGCAGAAGGAACACAAGATGAGGTCCTGGAGGTTGTCCTGATGCCCAAGCCAGGTGAGAAAAGTATTGAACTTTCTCCCCTTACAAGATTTAAATGGGATGTTAGACAGACTAAGGCTGTTCAGGTGGGTCATCTGAGCAAAATGGGTGGTGACTTCACTCAGATCAGCCTTATACACTTCCAGGTGATCAGTGCATCCCAGATCCAGAAACTGCAGGACACTTTTGACGGCAGGCATGCTGTCAATATGCAAACCTCTGCAGCAGAGGTGTAAGGACCCTATGTTCTCCTCAACTTTATTCTGAAGGAAAGAAAGAAATTGCTTTTTTTTCAAGTTACCACTGATGGAAAGGTCCACTAGAACTTCTGTGGGTTTCCAGGCTGACAGAGGCTCAGACTCTGAATTACCAATTCCAAGGCACCGGACATTACGTTGGGCTTCTTCTACTTTAAGGATGGAGTGCTGAGAGTAAACACAAGAGTGAGAACAAAAAGGGAATGTCTTCCTGATCGATGGGCATGTTGTCTCACAGTCCTGGTCTTCCATTAAATCTAGGATCCTCAGCTTTGGCCCACTGTGAGGAGAAGACGAGACAGAACACATAAGAAGTAGCTGATTTTAAATATAGTGCAGCAATCTCAGTGTTGAGAAGGAGGGACAGAGCCCTTTATCCCTGGGTTTCACTCTGTATACCATTCACTAAGAAGTCCTTTTTGTACAAATTCACCATCTTTATTTCTTTTCCCCATACTTTCTTCACATCAGGTCCTCCCCAGTCTCTATGCCCATGTCCATAGTCTATGTAATCAGACTCAGAATGTAAATCCATCTGTAGTATCCTTAATCACTTCTACTATTCTATAGTGAACTCTAGAAGACACTGGTGCCCCCAAGGCAACTCCAAGTGTTCAGCCAATAGCCCCCACATAGATCTCTGTCATTCACCATTGGCAACTTTTGGGAGATTTTTAGGTATCCTCCCACCCCAGGCTCTAGCATACCCTCCTGCTGACACACTACCTCTCTATTGCACATAGTCTTACCAAGTGGAAGAGTTCTGAGCAGGGAGGATCTGCAGACCATCAATCATGGCTTCCAAGATTTCATAGTATGATTCTTCTCTACTCAATGTCCCGATATGGAGACAGTGAAAGGGCCAAATGCTCACCATTTCCTTTAGTACCTTCATATGCCCACCCAAGAAGGCAGCAATGAACAGTGGAACAAAGAGATCTCTTGGGAGTTCTTCCAGGGCATGGATAGCTGCAGGCTCATTACTCAGCAGACTCTTTGCAGCGAGCTCTAGCAGCGTGGCTGTGGCCTTTTGGTCCATCTTAATGAACCTGCTTCAGAGTGACGAATATTTAGAAATCTGAGATGACATTTGCAGTCTCTTCTTTGCCTCCAAGGTTAGCTATGGAGAAAATATTTATTGAATAAATATATGGTGAATCAGAGGGCCACTTCTGTTATAGGAGTAGAATAAATATATGAGGTGGGATCAAAACATATGGTGAATGTTTAGATAAAAAATATTTATTACAGTAAAAGACACATTGCCAAAATACTCCCCCTCACTTTGAACACACTTATCACATCGTTCTTGCCACTTTCTGAAGCAGTTCTGGAAGTCTTCTTTCATGAGTGTCGTTAGTTGCGGTGTCATGGCTGCCTTGATGTCCTGAATTAATTCAAAATATTTACATTTCATGGTCATTTTGACTTTGGTGAAAAGCCTAAAATCACACAGTGCCAGATCAGGTGAATAAGGTGGATGAGGACACACTGTAATGTTATTTGACAGAAATTGCAGTACCAGAAGCAATGTGTGACATGGAGCCTTTCTGTTGTGATCAAAAGATATGGTGAATGCTGTTGCCGAGTGCCATCTAATAGAAAGGCAGGAATCCTCAGTATGGCAAACGGCACATCAAACCTTAGTAACAGTGTGTGACAAGTTTCAACTTGTTTGATGCAGTCAGTCGGGTGTGAGCTATGGTTCAAAGAAGGTGTGTTTTAAAGTGTGCTGTAAATCATCCTCCATCATGACAATGCTCTGTGTCACACATCGCTTCCAGTGTATGGCAATTTTTGTATAATAAAAACATCACGGTATGTCCTCATCCACTTTATTCACTGGATCTGGCACCGTGTGACTTCTGGTTCTTCCCCAAAGTCAAAATGATTCAGGACATCGAGGCAGCTATGACAACATAACTAAAGACACTCACAAAAGAGGACTTCCAGAACTGCTTCATAAACTGACAAGAATGGTGGGATAAGTGTGTTTCAAGTGAGGGGGAGTATTTTGAGGAGGATTAATGGCAATGTGCTTCTTACCATAATTTTTTTTTATTTAAACATTTACTATATTGTTTGATCATACCTCGTAGATTTCTTTGTGTGTCTATGTATATCTGTGTCTGTGTGTATGCAAACACACATATATAAATATAAACTTCCAAGGTGTGTATGTGTATATCTATACATACATACATATATATATATATATATATATATATATATATATATATATATATATATATTCCAATAGAAATCAGAGTTAATTTAGTAGAAGACTATGTTGACCAGCTGACATCATACCAATATTTCCTCTCCAAAAAGATACAAACCAATAAGGAGAAAAATGTAAATCTACACAAAAGCCACACTCTCAGCATTATTTTAAAATGGAGAATTCCAAACCTTCAAAATAATTGTGAGTAAAAAGAGAAAAATCATGAAATCTAAGCACAGAATCTATCACAATCCCATCACTTGGCCATGTAGCAAGCAAAGGCAGACCGAAGAAACCTGCAAGAGATACAGAGGAAGGAAGACGGTGAAGGGTTTAAAGTTGATCTAAAACTACAGCAAAATGACTAGGCACAGAATAAGTCTGAGATACCCAAGAGGTGTTCTGAAAGATGAGAACAGGGACTACAGGGAAGAGACTCCAAAATATGAGCATTTAAAGTGGCAGGGGATGATTTAAAGGCATCAGTCTTTGAAAGCCATAACTTCCAGGAAAGAATAACGGCAAAGAAGAAAGTAAAGGCATCCTTTGGCACTTGGGTAATGATAGGGAAAGGAAACAAAAGGAAAAAATTAAAAATCTTGCAAGACTCAAGAGAAACATATAGTCAGAGCACTCAAAACTTCTCTCTCCATCACCAAAACAAACAAAATAAATGATCTGGACTTTGCTATACTTACAGAAAATAGCATCAATAAACTAGGAATCTTGTCAATGGACCCAATACCATTCAAATGAAGAAAAGGAAGGGAATGCCTGTACAAAAAATTGCACACAAAAAAATGAGGAAACAAAATACCACCCATATTAAAATTCTATGTATTAGAAGGAGACTGTAAGTCAACAGAATGTATCATACTCATGCAAGCATTCTGAAAATGTGAAACCTTCCTTGAATCAGAATGTTTTTATAAACCTAAACACAGAAATGGTCTAAAAAAAAGTAAACATCTTATAGCCAGCTGGGGTTCTCTTCTGTTATCACAGCTTATAGAGAAACTGGTTTTCAGCATGTAGAAACTCAGGAAATTCTGAACCTCTCAGCCCTTCCTGAGAAATCTACCAGACCAAGGGTATGAAAATTGTGGTTCATTGTGCCAAATGTAGGCCAATACTTGATTGTACAAAGAAAGTTTTATGGGTAGTTCCAGTCAAGATGACAGAGTAAGTAAATGCTGTGCTTACCTTCTCTCACGGCTACATAAAAATTACAACTAAACTACAAAATGATGGCTATCATTGAGAATCACCTGAAATCATTCTTGGATATGCAGAAGACACCTAAAGACTGGTAGAAAGGTCAGAGATGCTGAACAGGCTGGTCCTAAACCTGAGTGTGACCATTAAAAATTGGGAGGGATATCTTGCATGTGGAGGTCCCCAGGCAAAGGAGCAAGCGATCCCAGTGCCACAACAGGCTCCCATGCCAAGGTTTCCAGTGCTAGGGAGAGAAGTCCCTGTAGCTTCTCATTGTGAAAACCAATGGAGATTGAGGTTGAGTGAGACGGAGGGTGGCTGGAGTTCTAGGTGTTCCTCTTACAGGGACCATACACAGACTCACTCACTCACAGAATCAGGGGCTCTGAGTTTCAGTGCTGGAAGAGTGGCTGGAAAGGCGACAGGGACATATGGAGGGGGGAAACTGAGTTGCGTAGCTTCAGGACGAGGGCTGGAGGAGCAGCTTTCTCCTGTACTGAGGAGCTGGCAGAAGCCATTGTTTCTTTATTGAGCCCTCTCCCTTCCCAGACTGCAGATGCAAGCAGCTGTCATATCTGAGTCTTCATCAAGTGGCGGACACCATTCGTTTACCATACCTTGGTGATTCTGAGACCCGCCCCACCCAACTTTCGGGCACATCCAACCTGCTTCCAGTGGATTTTTCATACAAACCGCATGCCTTGGCTCAAGCTACAGACTTTCCTAAGGTCTCTCAAAGGTTTGTGGAACCCAGACAAGCAGCATCTGGCTTGAACATGTCCCGTACCTCTGGCTGAGCAGCCCTAAGCCCAACACTAGCAGCAACTGCCCGTGGTTCATGGCTTAGCCTCGTGAGGCACTTCCAAGCACTGCGCAGGTAGTGGCCATCTGCGGATTGCTTTGTGGCTCTGGCTGGGTGGCCCCAGGTGGGACATAGGTTGCAGCTGAACTTGACCTGCATTGGGCCCCCTCCCAGGTGGCCCTGGGGCTGGTGTACCTGTGGCCAGCTTCAAAACAAGCTGGAGCATCACCCAGCCACTTCCAAGGACACCACACCCAAGGGGTGGATTGGGCAGGGACCAGAGCCCTGCTGAGGCAGATCTTGCTCTGTAGGGTCAGCCCCTGAACCACAACTCCTCCACTGTAGTCATGGCCAGTCCTTACAACCTATCAGCCCAAGGGTCAATACCACCAATTGATGTTCAAATGGCAACCAAGGCTCAGCTACAAGAAGAGGGCACACACAAACACACAAAAGACACATCTGAAGTGTGCTGCTCAGGTGACCAGGAAGATTGCACCACTGAGCCCCACAGCACACCTACTACATAAGGCCACTTTACTAAGACCAGGAAATATACCAGCTTTACCTAATACATAGAAGGAAACACAGGGAAGCAGCCAAATGGGCAAACAAAGAAACATTTCCCAAATAAAAGAACAGAACAAAGCTCAAGAAAGTGGACTAAACACAATGGAGAGAAGCAATCTACCAGATGCAGACTTCAAAACACTGGTTATAGGGATGCTCAGTGATCTCACGGCGAACTTCAACAAAGAGACATGGAAAATAAAAATGGTGATAGAAAACAAAAAAGAACCAGTCAGAAAAAGATAATACAATAAAGGAAATGAAGAATATGTTACAGGGAATCAACAGTAGATTAGATGAAGCAGAGGACTGAATCAGTGATTTAGAAGATAAGATAGCAGAAAACACCCAATCAGAACAGCAAAAACAAAAACAAAAAAAAGTCCAAAAAAATGAAGGGAGCTTAAGGGGTCTCTGGGACAACATCTAGCACACCAATGTTCGTGTTATTGGGGTACCAGCAGGAGAAGAGTGTGTGCAAGGAATTGAAAACCTATTTGAAGAAATAATGATGGAAAACTTCCCTCACCTGGCAAAGGAAATAAATATACAAGCCCAGGAAACACAGAGTCCTAAACAAGATGAACCCAAAGAGACCAACACCAAGACACATCATAATTTAAATGTCAAAGGTTAAAGACAAATAGAGAATCTTAAAAGCAGCAAGAGAAAAGCTGCTACAACGTTACCTACAACGTAGCACCCATAAGACTGTCAGCTGATTTCTCAACAGAAACTTTACAGACCAGAAGGGATTGTCACGAAATACTCAAAGGGATGAAAACCAAGGACCTACCACCAAGATTTCTCTACCCAGCAATGCTATCATTTAGAATCAAAGGACAGACAAAGAGCTTCCCAGACAAGAAAAAGCTAAAAAAGTTCATCACCACCAAATTAGTATTACAATGAATCTTAGATGGACTTGTTGAAGACGAAAAAAATAAAAATTAAATGTGAAAAAAAATGGCAATAACTAAATACCTATCATCAATTATTTCTATGTAAATGGATTAAATACTCCAACCAAAAGATGGTGGGGGGGTGAATGGATAACAAAACAAGATCCTTACATATGCTACCTACCAGAGACTCACTTCAGATAGAAAGACACACAGACTGAAAGTAAAGGGATGGAAAAAGATATTTCATGAAAATAGAAACAAAGAAACAAAAAAATCTGGGGTAGCAATACTTAAACCAGATAAAATAGACTTTAAGACAAGAGACAAAGAAGGACCTAGTAATCCCACTTCTGGATATTTATCCAAAGAAATTCAAAATGCTATTTCAAGGGTACATGCTCATTTATGTGTTTATTGCAGCATTATTGACAATAGCCAAGATATGAAGGTAACCTGGATGTCCCTGAATGGACGAATGTATAAAGAAACGTGGTACATATATATATACAATGGAATATTACTCAGCCATTACAAAGAATGAAACCTTGCTATCTGCAACAATATGGATGGACCTAGAGGGTATTTTGCTGAGTGTAGTTAGTCAGACAGTGAAAGACAAAAGTCATATCATTTCGCTTATAAGTGGAATCTAAAGAACAAAATAAACAAAGGAGACAGAAACAAACTCGTAGATACAGAGAACATTTTGATCGTTGCCAGATGGGAGGGGTATTGGGCCTGAGTGAAATAGAGGACGGGATTAAGAAGTACAAATTGGTTGTTACACAGTCATGGGGATGTAAGGTATAGCACAAGGAATATAATCAATACTGTCGTAATAAACATGTATGGTGCCAGATGGGTACTAGATCCATCACAGTGAAAGATGCGAGGGAGAATGGGGGCAGGATGAAAAAGGTAAAGGAATTAAGAAATACAAATTGGTAGTAATAAAATAGTCTCGGAGATGTAAAGTAAAACATAGGGTATATAATAAATAATATGGCAATAACTATGTATGCATATAGTGCCAGGTGTGTACTAGTCAGGGGGATCACTTCATAAATTATATAAATGTGTAAATACTAGGCTGTACACCTGATATTAATATAAATAATATTGACTGTCAAATGTAATTGAAAAATTAAAAAGGGGAAATAAAAGGTTTAAAGTTCCAGGTATAAAACAAATCTTTGGGATGTAATATACAGCAGAGGAAATACAGTCAACAATAATGTGATAGCATGGTATGGCATCGGATGCTGGACTTACATAGTGATCACTTCTTTAGCATAGTGAATATAATCAATAATATAGCAATAACTATGTATAGTGTCAGATGGATACTGTTGAATAACTATGATATACATCTGAAACTAATATAATAGTGTATGTTAGCTATATTTTAATAAAATTCTTAAAAAAATACACCAATGTCAATACAAGACAGATCAAGTGGTACAAAAGAAGAGAAATACATTTAAAAAAATTCTAAAAAACATAATCCACAAGGTAAACACACACACACACACACACACACACACACACACACAAGGTCTGAAAATTAAGTTCTCGAACTCATCCTAGCAAAAGTGCTACATACCTCATTGCTGAATATCACTACGGTCACCTTCAAAGAACTCCCCTTCGGAAGTTATGCTCCGATGCCAGCACCTAGTCCATCCTTCAAAGCAATTTTGGAACTCTTTTTCTGAAATGGCCATCACAGCTGTCGCTGTAATACCCTTGATGTCCTGAATGTCATAAAAAGGTCTTCCTTTCAGTATTTCCTTTATCTTTGGGTAAAGAAAGAAGTCATTGGAATGTCATAAAAATGGCGGCGTGAGGTTAGCCTCTTGAAATCTCCCATGGAGTTTACAACAAATTGAAGAACCATAACTCCACAAAGGACTCCCTGTGCAGCACACAGGCAAGACTAAGAGGCACACTACTGAATTCACCTAAAGGTGGGCAAATTGTGCGAGCCGGGATGGAGGGAAGGGAGAAGTGCAGAGATAGGGCCGTGAAGGCAAAGGACGCAGACCTCCCTCTCTACTCTGAGCTCACTGTATTCCGGAACTACCACAGCTGCAGGAGAGGGAAGAACTTGGACTGCTAGGGCTCCGTTTATGGCCCACAGCATATAATACGGCTGAACCCAATGCTCACAGAGGAGAACTTGGAGCAAAGAATGAGGGAAGAAGGCTGAAAACTGGTTTAAGCCCTTACTGCCGAACAGAGAATGGAAGCCATCAGCACTGAGATTAGCTGCCCCCTCCTTACACCGCCAAAGCTCGACCTGAAACCACCTGCCCAGTGCTAGAAGCAGAATAGCAGCAGAGTCAGATCAAAAGCACAGAATATTTGCAGTTCTGAGAACTGTGGTCCACAGACACAGACTCGAAGCCCAACTAGTTCTGGCAAAGGGGAGGGAGCTGTGGAAGCAGGACTGGCTGTGGTGGTGGTCGCTGCCATTGCTCTGGGCCACCTCTCACAACCCACCCTGCTTTGATCCCCACCTAACTAGGTGGATACCTGCAGGAGTAAACAGAGCTGCTGAAATACAAGGGCTCTGAATCTGGTGCAGAAAGAGCTTTGGAACTCCAGAAGTTCTCCACATCCACCCATAGAGGCGGCGCCCTCTGACTCAGGTGAACTGTTCACAGAGGAGAAGCCCG
Source organism: Rhinolophus ferrumequinum (assembly GCF_004115265.2). NCBI lineage: Eukaryota > Metazoa > Chordata > Mammalia > Chiroptera > Rhinolophidae > Rhinolophus > Rhinolophus ferrumequinum. Next base: position 52,275,079 of record NC_046284.1, read on the forward strand.
CCTTTGAGGAAATTACACCATAGTGTGAGAAGCAGGAATAGTGCAAAGAAAATATAACACTACAGTGTGAGAGAAAATAAAAGGCTGCAGTAGGAGAGGAAATAAAACATTCTACCAACACCTACAAAAAAAACAAAAGAAAGACCTCTTCATATCAATCTGTTGCAAAACCCACTCCTGCAGATGTCTAGGAAGATAAATAATAAATCATTAATTGTCATGAATAACCAAGGCAGCAAGACAGCTCAGAAAGAAAATCAAAAGTCTCCAGAAAAAGAACTTCAAGATATGGAAATATGCATCTTAAATGACAGAGAATTCAAGATTGCAATTCTGAAAAAAACTCAATGAGATGCAAGAAAACACAGACAGTTTAATGAACTCAGAAACACAAAGAAAAAAAGTGAACATTTTACCAAAGAAATTGAAATTTTAAAAAAGAACCAAATAGAATTTCTGAAGATGAAAACCTCAATAAAAGAAATGAAGAATGAAATAGCCAACTTAGGTAGTAGAGTTGACCTGATCAGAGAAAGAATCAGTGACATCACAGACAGAACTCTGGAAATGACACCGAGGGAAAAAGAAACAGATTTGAGACCTAAAAGTAATGAAACAACTCTATAAGAACTCTCTGACTCCATCAGAAAGAGTAATATAAGAATAATGGGCATACCAGAAGGAGAAGAAAGAGAAAAGGGAACAGAGAATATATTCAAATCAATAGTTGATGAGAACTTCCCAAACTTGTGGACAGAACTGGATCCTCGAATCCAAGAAGCAAATAGAACACCTAGTTACCTCAACCCCAACAGGCCTTCTCCAAGGCACATTGTACTGAAGCTGTCAAAAATCAATGACGAAGAAAGAATCTTTAACATAGCCAGGGAAAAGAAGACGGTAACCTACAATGGAAAGACCATTAGATTATCATCAGATTTTTCAGCAGAAACTCTACAAGCCAGGAGGGAGTGGAACCAAATATTCAAACTATTGAAAGATAGAAATTATGAGCCAAGAATAACATATCCAGCAAAGATATCCTTTAGATATGGAGAAATAAAAACCTTTTCAGACATACAGAACCTAATGGAATTTTCTAACACACAACCTGCACTACAAGAAATACTGGGCAGTCGTGAGCGGAGACCTGGAGCGGCATGCGGCTTCCGGTTTTGCGCGACGGAAGTGATGGGAGCATGGCGCGCCGCGGCCCGGAGTGCAGTGCCAGGGTCATGTTGTGCCGTGTCCTGTGTGTGCCGGCGGCCGGGGCGTCCGGGCGCTGAGGCTGTCGCGCTGGCCTTCCCAGAAGCCTGCATCCGCCGCCTGGGGGTCGGGCTCGGGCCCAGCCTGCGGCCGAGGGCGAAGAAGAAGACGCTAATCGCCCTGTTTTGTTTTCCTCCAGCAAAGCCAACCCGTCCTGCTGGACGGTGGAGCATTCCCTGGGAAGGAAGCAGCAGCGGCCCTGGTGGAAGGTGCTGCCCTTCAGCCTGTCCCTCATGATTTTGGTCATTTGGTGCTTCCTCAGGCAGGAGACAGGCGCAGACCGCTTCGTCAGACAGGTGTTGGAGGAAGAGGCGCTGGAGGCTAGCGATCGTTAGGAGGAACCTGCAACTCCGGCTGCCCACGGGGCAACAACTTAAAGGGGTGACTGCCCTTGGGCTTTGACGTCGTGTTTGACAGTTTCTATGGTGGTTATGCGCGTATCCAGACTAAAGGATTGGGATGGCGCACCTGGCCACGCTGCCCCGCCAGAAGGACAGCAGAATGTCAGCAGATACGAACCGGCTCTTGCCGGATAACTGATGTCCAACGAATACGTCCCAAAGACTTTTCAGATCCATAGAAAAGGTTTTGGTTGCAACGTGTGGGGTATTGGATGTGATTTTGTACATTATCATGTTTCCAAAGCAATTCTGGTGACGCTTGTAATCCGGTGGACTCCAGTTTGCAGGTCATTTGCTTTCTGAGACAGAATGACTGCAGGAGAGTTAAACTTTCTATTTTATAATGGATTGTGGTGTGTATGAAGTGATGTTAGTTTTACAAACTAACAAATTGATAATAAATTTTAATTTGCTGATGTAGAATTAAGCCAATACCTTTTTATGGCATCCCATTATAAAAAGGGAAGTTTTTAGTCCTTTTTCAATTCCTTTGTTTTTCTTTTTTTCCCCAGGATAGGAACTGAGGAAAGAAATGTAAATTGTGGACTACATTATCAGACAATACCAGAAACAATGGAACTTTCTCGGCTGTCTGCAAATGTTTATTTTTAGCAAGGCAACAATTTGCTGAGTAGAATAAAACTGATGAGTTTTTCCTTTGACACATTACAGTATTTTGGGTATCTAAATGATATGTTTTTCAAGTGCTGCTTAGTAGGAAACCTGCTTAATTCTGCATTAAATACAAGATGCATAAAGGGAAGACTTTATTTACGTAAGCTCCTAGTGGAAGGTTTTTTTCTTGGCATATCTATGGTGCCGAGGTTAATTGGAAGTTTCTTTCCCTAGGATGTTTGAAAACCACTGGCTGTATGGTGGTGTACTGGCTCCTCGCACGTCTTCTGCTGAAGGGTTCAGCGTTCTAAGTGTCTTGAACACCTTGGTAAATTACGCTTGTCAGAGAGGTGTGGCCGGTACAAGTATGTGCATGGAGACGGAGAGACCAAAGTTTGCAAAGATTGACCTAATCATAACTCACGTTACATTGTCAGTCCCAGTGGGAGCAAAGGACTAAGACGTTCTCCCTCTGGCCTCGTGTGGTTGTGACCTGTTTCTTTGTGAACTCTTTTGTTTGAGCAACAGGCGTTCAAACTTGAACGCTTACTTTACTCTCACTAGCTCCTGCGGGGGGAAAAGTCAGAACTAATGAGAATTTTTGTTTTAATTAAAAGTAATTCATATGAGAAAACCAATGTGATTTACATGGATAAGTAGACACTAAAAGGCAAAAGGAAGAGAATCAGAAACATCGATAATCCCACCACCTAAAGGTAACCACTGTTAATACTTTGTTGTTTACCTTTCCAGATTTTTTATGTGTGTGTAGATAAATATACAGTTTTTCAAAAACAAAACAAAACAAAACAAAACAAAAAAGAAATACTGAAGGAGGCTATTCTACCAGCATCAATAGGGATAATTTGTGGCATACAAAACATAAAAGGGGGGACAGTAAAGGCCTGAATTGGAATATGGGTACGGAGAAAGTAAGCATGCTGAAGAAAACGGAATACTCTAAATATCAAACTTTCTTTTCCATAAACAATGGCAACCGCTCAAAAAAAAATCCAGAACTGAAATATATAACATAATAGAAAAGACAAAGAGAAAAATCATAGAATACCACCAACAGAAATAACAGACAACTGAAAGTCAAAGAAACAATAGAGACACAGTCTTACCAGAAAAGTAAAGGTACAATGATAGGAAATCCTCATATATCTATAATCACCATAAATGTAAGTAAATTGACTGAACTCACCAATAAAAAGGCACAGAGTAGCAGATTGGATCAAAAACTATACCCAACCATAAGCTGCCTCCAAGAGACACATCTCAGCTACAAGGATAAGCATAGACTCAAAGTGAAAGGGTGGAAATTGACACTCCAAGCAAATGGTATCCAGAGAAAATCAGATGCAGTCATACTGATATCAGATGAAACAGACTTCAGGGTAAAAAAGGTAACAAAATACAAACATGGACATTTCATAACGGTAAAGGGGACTATACAACCAGAAGACATAACAGTCATCAATATTTATGCCCCCAATCAGGGAGCAATGAAATATACCAAGCAACTACTAACAGAACTAAAGGAGAAATTGACCAAAACACAATTATACTAGAGGACGTAAATACATCATTGAGAGCTATGGATAGATCATTCAAACAGAAAATAAATAACGAAATAGCAGCCCTAATTGACAGATTAGATGAAATTGACATAACTGACATTTATAGAGCACTTCATCCTAAAGCATCAGACTACATTTTTTTCCAGTGTACATGGAACATTCTCAAGGATAGACCATATACTGGGACATAAAACTAGCCTCAGCACATTTAAGAAGATTGAAATCATACCAAGCATATTCTCTGATCACAAGACTTTGAAATTGGATATCAACTGCAAAAAGAAACCAGGAAAAACCACAAATATGTGGAGATTAAACAACATACTTTTATAGAATGACTGGGTCAAGGAAGAATAAGAGGAGACATCAAGATACATAGAAACAAATGACAATGAAAATACATCCTACCAAAACTTTTGGGATGCAGCGAAAGCAGTTTTAAGAGGGAAATTTATATCATTACAGGCCTATCTCAAGAAACAGGAAAAATCCCAAATAAATAACTTCATGTTACACCTCAAGAACTAGAAAAAGAAGAACAAGTGAAACCCAAGGTCAGCAAAAGAAAGGAAATAACAAAAATCAGAGCAGAACTAAATGAAATAGAGAAAAAAAAGACTAGAAAAAATTAATGTGACAAAGAGCTGGTTCTTTGAAAAGACTAACAAAATTGACAAACCGGTGGCTAGACTCACTAAGATAAAAAAAAGAAAAGACACTAATAAACAAACTCAGAAATGAAAGAGGGGAAGTTATCATGGATGCCACAGAAATACAAAGGATCATTCAAGAAACTATGAAGGGGTATATGCCACCGAATTCAATAACTTAGAAGAAATGGACAAATTCTTAGAAACATGTAGCCTTCCTAGGCTGAATCATGAAGAATTGGAAAATCTAAATAGACAGATCATCAGTAAGGAAATTGAATCGGTCATCGGAAAGCTTCCCAAAAGCAAATGTCCTGGACGAGAAGGCTTCACTAGTGAATTCTACCAAACCTTCAAAGGGGATCTAATACCTTTCCTACTCAAACTCTTCCAAAAAATTGAAGAAGAGACAGTACAACTCCCTAACTCATTTTATGAGGCCAACATTACCCTGATACCAAACCCTGGTAAGGATAACACACAAAAAGAAAACGACACAGCAGTATCTCTGATGAATACAGAAGCAAAAATCCTAAACAAAATTCCAGAAAATTGAATGCAACAATGCGTTAAAGAGATTATACATCACTACCAATGGGGCACTATCCAGGGGCACAAGGATGGTTCAACATACGCAAATCCATCAATGTGATACATGACATAAACAAAATAAAAGACAAAAATCATATGATTATATCAATTGATGCAGAAAAAGCATTTGACAAGATACAACATCCATTTATGAGTAAAACACTCAATGAAATAGATATAGAAGGAAAATAACTTAACATAATAAAGACCACATTTGACAAACCCTCAGCTAATCTCATAATTAACGGTGAAAAAGTGAAGACCTTTGCTCTACGTTTAGGAACACAACAGGGCTGTCCCCTATTAGCTCTGCTTTTCAATGTACTGTTGGAAGTCCTCGCCAGAGTAATTAGGCAAGACAAAGAAATAAAAGGGATCCAAATTGGGAATGAAGAAGTTAAACTGTCACTCTTTGCAGATGACATGATTCTATATATAGAAAACCCTATAGCTATTAGAAAAAATCTACTTTTTTTCTAATAGCTATTAGACTCCACCAAAAAGCTATTAGAAAAAATCAACAAATACAGTAAACTTGCTGGCTACAAAATCAATGTACACAAGTCCACTGCATTCCTATATACTAACAATGAAATCTCAGAAAAAGAAATAAAAAAAGAATTCCTTTTGCAATTGCACCAAAAAGAATAAAATACTTAGGAATAAACTTAACCAACGATGTGAAAGACCTATATGCTGAAAACTACAAGACATTTTTGAAGGAAATTGAAGAAGACAAAAAGAAATGGAAAGACATTCCGTGCTCATCGAATGGAAGAATCAACATAGTTAAAATGGCTATATTACCCAAAGCAATATACAGATTTAATGCGATCCCCATCAAAATCCCAATGGCTTATTTTATAGAAATAGAACAAAAAAATCATCAGATTTGTTTGGAACCACAAAAGATCATGAATAGCCAAAGCAATCTTAAGTAAAAGAACAATCCTGGAGGTATCACACTCCCTGACTTTAGCTTGTACTACAGGGCAACAATAATCAAAACAGCATGGTATTGGCAGAAAAACAGACACATAGACCAATGGAATAGAATTGAGAACTCAGAAATAAAACCAGATAAATATGGACAGGTAATTTTTGACAAAGAAGCAAAAAACATACAATGGAGAAAAGACAGCCTCTTCAATAAATGGTGCTGGGAGAATAGGAAAGCAACGTGCAAAAGAATGAAACTGGACTGCTATGTGTTACCATGTACCAAAATTAATTCAAAATGGATCAAAGACTTAAGCATATGACCTGACACAATAAACCGCATAGAAGAAAACATAGGTACTAAACTTATGGACCTTGGGTTCAAAGAGCGTTTTATGAATTTGACTCCAAAGGCAAGGGAAGTAAAAGCTAAAATAAACGAATGGGACTATATGAAACTTAAAAGCTTCTGCACATCAAAAGAAACCATCGACGAAATAAAGAGGCAAGCCACTGAATGGGAGAAGATTTTTGTAAAGAGTGCCTCTGATAAGGGGCTAATATCCAAAATATACAAGAAACTCATGCAACTCAACAACAAAGAAACAAACAACACAATTGAAAAATGGGCAGAGGACCTGAAAAGACATTTCTCCACAGAGTTCATACAAATGGCAAGTAGACATATGAAAAAATGCTCAACATCACTAATCATCAGAGAAATGCAAATAAAAGCCACGATGAGGTATCACCTCACGCCAGTCAGAATGGCTATCATCAGGAAGACAAATAGTAACAAGTGTTGGAGAGGCTGTGGAGAAAAAGGAACCCTCATACACTGTTGGTGGGAATGCAGACTGGTGCTGTTATGGAAGGCAGTGTGGAGGTTCCTCAAAAAATTACGAATAGAATTACCATATGACCCAGCAATCCCTCTTCTGGGTATCTACACAAAAAATCTGAAAACATTTATACATAAAGACAAGTGTGCTCCAGTGTTCACTGTAGCTTTATTTACGGTGGCAAAGTCATGGAAACAACCAAATTGTCCTTCAATAGATGAATGGATAAAGAAGTTGTGGTATATATACACATTGGAATACTAATCGGCAGTAAGAAAAGATGAAATAGGACCATTTGTGACAACATGGATGGATCTTGAGAGTATAATGTTAAGCGAAATAAGTCAGATAGAAAAAGCAGAGAGCCATATGATTTCACTAATATGTGGTATATAAACCAAAACAACAAAAGAACAAGACAAACAAACGAGAAACAAAAACTCATAGACACAGACAATAGTTTAGTGGTTACCAGAGGGTAAGGGGGTACGGGCGTGGTAGATGAGGGTAAAGGGGATCAAATATATGGTGATGGAAGGAGAACTGACTCTGGGTGGTGAACACACAATAGGATTAACAGATGATGTGATGTAGAATTGTACACCTGAAATATATGTAACTTTACTAACAATTTGCACCCCAATAAACTTTAATTAAAAAAAGAATTGATAAAAAGAAATAAAGCCATCTCTATGTGCAGATTATATTATAAGATACCTCAAAAGCCCTATAGGAACAATGAGAAATTAACTGAAGCAATAAGAGAAATCAGTAAGTTAGCAGGATATAAAATTAACATACAAAATAAATAGTCTTGTTATACATATACACAGATAAACAAACAGTTGAAGCACATATTGGTAGAGAAAATCCCATATAGAATAGCAACAAGGAAGATTAAATGCATATGAATAAACTGAATAAGAACATATATTAAAATATTTTAAAATATTCATGAAGGACACAGAAGGAAACTTCAATAAGAGGAAAAACATTCATTGTGTTTGGTACAACTCAACATTAAAAACATTTCAATTCTCCCTCAGTCAATGTATGAATTTAATACAATCTCAAAGATATCAGCAAACATTTTTATGGAATTAAAGAAGTTGTTAGAATACTTGTGTTTTTTAAAAAATACAAGAATAGCCAGGATATAAGTGAAAAAGAAAACCGTGAGATACTCATAATGATACCAGACATTAAAGCATACTTTAAAGTCTCTGTAATCCCCACATTGTGGTACTGCTACATGAATAGACAAATCGCCCAGTGGAAAAAAATAGAAAGCCCAGAAATATGCCTAAGTACATATGGTAATTTTAGTATATGATAAAAAGCAACATAAAATCACTGGGACAAAGATGGACATCAAATAAATGGTGCCAGAAGAACTGAGACATTTGGGGAAAAAATAAAAGTAAATCCATATCACACACCACACGCAAAAATGAACTGCAAATGGGTGAGGGGTCTAAACACAGAAAGGAAACCATAAAAAGTTGCTGAAGACGAAAATGCAGAACTCTTCTTTAGCCTCAGTGTAGGGAGAGGCTTTCTAACTGTGACTCAGATTCCAGAGGCAATGAAAGAAAACAATGATCAATTTGACTACACAAAAAATTTTAAACTGTATGGAAACACATCATAAATCAAAAGGAAACTGACAAACTGGGATAAAGCACTTGTAGAATACACCACGAATAAATGGATAATACGCTAAATGTAATATAGAGAGAACTCTTAAATATAGAACAAAGGGCTAAAATTTGTATAGAAATGTGGGGGGGATATGAAGAGATAATTCACAAAAAATAGGTAAGAGAGTCCTTAAACACATGATAAGTGAAATGTTACAATTAGACAGATGCATATTAAAACAAAGCAAAATACCACTTCTCACCTTCCACAGTGACAAAAGTTTAAAAAGGAGGGCAACACGTTCTGTTAACCAGGCTGTGGGGAAATACTCCGTTATACATTGTTAGTGGAAGTGAAAACCAGTACAATCTTCTGGAGAGAAACTTGGAAATACCTAACAAAATTCCACATGCACTTAACTTTTGGCCAAATAATCCTACTAGGAATATAACTTGAAGACATATTTTCATCAATACAAAAATATTTATGTCCAAGATTATTCATCGTAGCATTGTTTGTCATTGCAAAAGGTTGAAAACATAAATGCCCATACATAGGCAAGTGATTTAATGTGAGTGGTAACAGCTGTACGGTGGAGTCCATGCAGCTATAAAACAAACAAACACGAAGCTTTCTATGGAATGATAAGGAATGATTTGCTCGAATGCTGTTAAGTCAAAAAGGAAAGATGCAAAGGAATATGTCTAGAATGCTACCTTTCATTTAACAAACAAGGGAATATAAGAAAACTTATATCTGCTCATTTGTTCAAAATAAGTACGGGAAAGAATAAACCAGAAACTAAGGGGACTAGTTATGTCATGCAGGGTGGCATGCGGGGTCTCAGCTCCCGCTCCCCACATAAGAACGCAGGATATGGTGAGGCCAAAAAGGAACACTCACGGAGCCATAGATAGGGGAGTCATACCACTATATTCTCAATGGCGGCTGGGTTGGAGACAGGAAGCAGGAGCCACACTACCCACAACCTGCTATCCACTTCTCTGCAATCCGCAACCCACGGTCCACCGTGCTAACTGCAATCCGCGCTTGCCAGCCACCATCTTCTTGCTAGCCCCTATTTGCTGCTAGCGTAGCCACACCAGTTATATTAGAGGCCAATAGCTCACTGGTTACAGCTGACGGCCAACTAACCACAGCTGATGGCCATGCAATCACAGTTGATGGCCATTTACTACCTGAGCCAGCACCTTTCTATGTGAGGCCGAGAGCCTGGAAACTGCTTTCTGGGTCTCTGTCCCCACACTCCACCCCTACAGGGTCTCGCCTCACAATCTACGCAACGAGCGTCTTCCGCGAAGGGCCCTGTGCAAGGAGCCTGGAGGTGAATGCAATATCCTGGACACAGTCAGGCTCTCTGTGCACAGCCAGGGTTTCTCTGGGCACCACCAGTCCTTCTGGGCACAGCCAGACTTCCTGGGCACAGCCAGGGTTCTCAGGGCACCACCAGTACTTCTGGGCACAGCCAGACTTCCTGGGCTTATTAGGGTACCACTAGTCTCCCTGGGTACAGCCAGGGCCTCTCAGGGCACTGCCACTCTCTCCAGGCCTCTCAGGATACCGTGCTGGAACAACAGCGGCTCACAGTCAAGGTGCTTACATATTCTCGATGGCGGCCGGTCAAGACACGAAAGCAAACATCCGCCAGTTCTACTACGTGGTGGTTTGTTCCCAGTCAAGCGGTCCATTAAATTAGGGATGGAAGGCAATTCCCCATAGTCCATAGTCATTCGCCAGGGCTGTCCTGAGGGTGAGGGATGACCTTGACCTCACCCTCATCTCCCACGGAGGACTCAGCAAGCCTTTCCTCCTGGGACTACAAGTCCTGCATCTGGGCTGCCTCAACAAGCACTTCCCAGCCCACAGGGCCGCAATGACCTTTGCTTTCTCCAGCCTCTGCTGGTTGGGGAACCGTCTACATCTTCCCACCCTTCCACGGGGTTCCAGCTCTCCAGCAGCTGCTCCTCCTGGTCTTCCTGAGACTAAGTGTTCATAAGCACAAAGTGCTCCACCGCTCTTCGGCAAGCTTTGGCCGGCACTGTACCCTGCTCACTGCGCCATGTGTCATGCGGGGCATCCGGCGGGGGTCTCAGCTCCCGCTCCCCACATAAGAACGCAGGACATAGTGAGGCCAAAAAGGAACACCCATGGAGCCATAGATGGGGGAGTCATACCACTATAGTCTCGCTGGCGGCTGGGTTGGAGACACAGGAAGCAGGAGCCACACTATCCACAACCTGCTGTCCAGTTCTCTGCAATCTGCAACCCACAGTCCACCGTGCTAACTGCAATCCGCGCTTGCCAGCCACCATCTTCTTGCTAGCCCCTATTTGCTGCTAGCGTAGCCACGGCAGTTATATTAGAGGCCAACAGCTCACTGGTTACAGCTGATGGCCAACTAGCCACAGCTGATGGCCACTTACTACCTGAGCCAGCACCTTTCTAGGTGAGGCCGAGAGTCTGGAAACTGCTTTCTGGGGCTCTTTCCCCACAAGTTATCTACTGGGGGAGTGTGGGAAAAGTGGAAAGAATTTGGGAATGGAAAAGGGCTAGAAGAGATGACGAAGAAATGACCCTTCGCTGAGTACACATTTTTGTATAAACTTGACACTTTGAATAACAGTAATGTTTCACATTCCCCCAAAATTAAACAATTAAAATCAACCAGGCTGTGGGGGAAATCCAAACTCAAATACAACCACCAACAAATTAACCTAACTGCATTGCACATGAATATCTTAACCACAGGGAAGAGGTGAGGAAGAAAACAGCCAAGCTAAGAAACTTGAGGAAACAGTATTTGGATTGCATCCTCTGGGGCTAAAGACAGCAAGAACCGTACACAAATCTGGGTTAATAAATATGTTTCTAGCAGGGTTATTGGTCAGCATCCCTGCAACTACTTTATGTATTCATCAAAAATGAATGAATAAATAATTACTGTAAATAATGAGAACAAGGTCAGAGAAAGAAGTGATAAATGAGGCTACAATTGATTGAAGTTAGAAGTATCAGTATGACCTCCTAGCTTTTAATATCTATGCATATAAGTTGGAACTGACATAAATGTAAATGTGTCTATAAGCATGCATATATATACACACAATATATGTCCTACCTTTGTTGATGGAGACCGCCTAGCGTCAGCGAAACCCCAGTAAGCAATGAACACATATTGAGATATTCATTTCTAAATATCATTCTCCAAGAAAAGGAACCAGGGCTCCTGGAGAAGAGATTTGATTCCAGGGCTGTGGTGAGAAAAAACAAAAGATGAACATGAACTTTATATGGTTCCAGTAAGGATGGCAGTACACAAAAAAGGATAGGGTTATGTCAAAAGGACACAGAACCAACCAAAAGGAGATCCCAAGGACCAAAGCTGGAAATTCAAGGAACAAATCAAATAATGATATACAGTTGACGCTTGAATACTGTGGTTGGGAATGCGACAATACTGTTTTCCATCCCCGGTTGGCTGCATCTGCAGATACGAAACCCTTGGATAGGAAGGGCCTAACGTACTTACTGAAAAAAAACAAAAAAACATTCACATGTAAGCAGACACTCATATTGTGAACCACCACGGTTCAAACCTGTCGTTAAAGGGTCAACTGGAATTTGATTATAACTCATAGTATAACAGAGTTATTCATGAGTTGGTATTGATATAAATTATTTGAATCAATAATTTGAAATAAATTTTATGAAATTATTTTCATAAATAATTTCAAAATTTATAAATTAATAGGGGAGAAAGGACAGCTTTTTAGGAGAATTGCAATGAATAAATGTAGTAGGAATGAGGAAAATAGAAAGTCACCATTAGGTAATAATTGCTGTAGTCAAGATCCTGAGACAAATTCTAAAAGTAGTGAGTAAAAGACTGAGGAGAAAAAGTATATTTTCATAGTCTCAAAGTATTTCGTACACAATAGTATTTACATATAAATGGAAAAATAGTACCATTACAATGGAGCACCATAATTGCCACCACCTTAATCAAGTGATCAAGAAGAGTGTTTACAGTAATTCAACATATGGACATCCGGAACCCCTAACACATGCCCCGAGAAGGGAACAAAATCACTTTTGCAGCATTTTGCTATAAGTATTAAAGTTAAATCCAGGTAATATGTATGCCCTGACACCTGGGAAAATCCAGAGGGGCTCAATTGTTTCCTAACCATAAGTTTCCTTCTCTATTGTGCTCCCACAAATAAGGTTCCATAGCCAAAGAACCCTCCTTCTCATAGGAACTAGACACAGTGCCTGCTCATCCCTGAGTGGCAGGATTCAGTTCCCCACCAGCTCACAGAATTAATCAAATAAGCCAATCATATCCTCCCAGGTGAACCAAGCATCCCTTCATCCTCTTGTTCACACAATCTGTCTCCCATAACCCCTGCCTGTTCACTCTCTTTCAGTGCAACACCCATCCGGCTCTACCTGTCGTGTACTGTTCTCCTCCCCTAGGCTGTTAGTAAATGTTACTAATAAACTGCTGTGGATCTCATCTGTCCAGTATCTTCTGTCCCATGTTCAGCTACCCCTGCTAACACTAGGGTGGAATCTCCTCCATCACCTTTGGGGTGAAGGGATGGAGAATACAACAGGTATTCTTGCCAAAGATATGTATCTTCAATCCAATCATAAGAAAATATCAGACTAACCCAAACTGACAAACATTTCATAAAATACTTGATCAGTATTTGCAAAAGGGCTGTGAAAGACCCAGAAAGATTGAGTAACTGTCCGTCTGGAGGAAAGAAGAAATGATGGCCAAATGCAAGTGGTGTCCTTTATGGTGTCCTGGAATACTAAAAGGACGTTAGTGGTCCAATTGGTGAAACTCAAATAAAGTGACTAGATTAGTCAATACTAATACATTTTCCCTCGAAAATAAGACCTAGCTGGACCATCAGCTCTAATGCGTCTTTTTGAGCAAAAATTAAAATAAGACCTGGTCTTATTTTAATATAAGACTGGGTCTTTAATATAATATAATATAATATAATATAATATAATATAATATAACATAACATAATATAATACCAGGTATAATATAATACCGGTTCTTATATTAATTTTTGCTCCAAAAGACACATTAGAGCTGATGGTCCAGCTAGGTCTTATTTTTGGGGCAACACGGTAGAACTGCATCAATGTTAATTTCCTACTTTTTATAATTTATCTATGGTACGAAAGATGTTAACATTAAGGAAATATGGGTGGAGACACTACTATTTGTGGAAACCTTTCTGTAAGTCTAAAGTTAGTCAAAATAAAGGAAAATGACAAAATCAGTGGTTAAAAGAATGGTTATTCTACAAATGACACTGCTTAATAATAGTTTAACCAACTAAAATATTGTTAGGGGGATGGATATAAAGATGGATAAAGGCTCATATGAAAACAACCATTAAAAAAGTTAGTTCAAACTGCTTGAAAGGTCCCACTATAAGAAACCACAGTCATCCACAAGATGTAGATGAATATTTATTTGCTCTTCAGATAAGGAAAGCATTTTTTAAGTATAAAGAAATTAAGTACGATAGGAAGAAATATCCTGTCTAGAATTCAGTACTTACATTTTAAAGTCTGGGATATCCAAACTAACCACAAACAAAGCTAACATGCAAACGGGAAACAATTTTTTTTTTTTTTCCAAAGAGAAAGGCTGTTTGAGGGACTTTAAAGGAAGAGCATGTGATAATCAGAGACAACTGAAGTGAATCACAGGAAAGGATGGGGGGATGCTTAGAGGGTGCGGAGGAGAGTGGATCGCTGAGCAATCCAGTTGGATTGCCTTTTTATTAATCTGAAAACTTGATCCTACGTCATTTAGGCAAATATAGGTGTAATCTATAGAAAGGATACTGTTGTAATTTACCTAATGGGAAGTAGAGTTGGTAAAGACTCGGCAGCCATCCACGACCTCAGCAGTGGGAGCTGGTGACTTCCTCTCAGGAGCTCACCACAAACAAGACCCACTCTAGGAAGCGCCCGGCATCTTAAACTAGCCAGGAGAGGACTGCAATTGGCGCAGCTTAGGTCAGGTGACCCCCCTTTCAACCAATCAGCTCTGTAATGCAAGGTGCGGCCAGACTCCCGACCTGCCCTGCGGAACAACCGAGTTCTCCAGAGCTCCGCAGGGGTCAAAAGGTTATGCTTACGCTCCACCCCTCCAGCTTAGATCCGTTGGTTGGAAAGCAAGACAAACCTCTGTGTGTGCCTGTCTAGCCAGGGTTTCTACCAGGCCGGGTACAACCCCAGAGAACTAATGTCCAAATTTATAGGCCAGGCTGCAGGAGGTGGGAATTTCAAAATGAGTGCCCACTTAATGAGAGAAAGCTGTCAGACACTATAGCATCCCTGATGCTCCGATACATTAAACAAGGAGTCGAGACCCCACAAAAATAGGAAAAATGAGTTCTGACCTGTTCAGTGAAGCCATCATAGCATTCATATCGACACCTCACCAAAGCAGCACGAAGGAGGAAACTTGCACCCCTCTAATAATTGTACTATCAACGACAGTTGATATCAACGACAGTATCAACGTGCAGTATCAATGACAAAGATAGCTAATGATTGATTGTTTCCGACCCTAGCCCCAAACTCCTGATTCCAATTCTTCCCTATTTGTTTCTTTTTCACTATTTATCACTTTTTTGAATATAATCTGTTTTATTTCTGTGCTGGGATTTCTTAATATTCGATCTCTGATGGTGGGAAAATATACATTCCACAAAGGCAAAATCCTTTGTTTATTGTTCATTAATGTCTAAGCTCCTACTGTAGTGCCTGGCTCAATGGATACTTGAGTATTTGTTGAACGAATAAATGAATTTTTCTCCAGCCACACTAACCTCTTTTTTGTTCCTCTAACACTAAGTCGCCAAGCGGCTCTCACGACATTAGGTGGTTTCCTGTAACAATCTGCCCGCAGATATTCTTGAAACCACCTTCCTTATTTAAGTCACATCTCTGATCACCTTATCAGATGAGTCTTACTTTTTTCATCATGACACTTAGAATGTGATCATAGTTTTGTTTTTGTTTTTTTTGCTTTGCTTTAGTTTTTGTTTTTGTTTGTTTGTTGTTTTGTTTTTCTGCTTTCTTTCTTAGAGCTTTCTTTCTTGTACTCTAATTGCAGGTAAAGAAGCAGACCAGCCATGACTTTTAATTTTTGCAGTACAATGTCATTTTTCAGCAGATGGCACAATAGCATCAGAAACATTAAGATTGGAACCCTAGCTTTATGGCTTTACCTATGAGGAGCTACATGACTTGACCAGGTACATTAACTCTTGCAAGGTTTCATTATCCATCTTAAGAAATGAGTGTGACATTGATGTGACCTCAAAGGGTCTTGATGGGGTTTCATTCACATACCATATAAAAAAGCCTTATCAGAACACTTGACAGTGTTGATAAATGGATGATTATACTAATCATCTTTGACTATAAGTTATCAGAATTTAGGTTCAAGAAATCTGGGGTTCTTTCCAGTCTCTATTTTTGAAAGATAGTTTGTGATTTCCAAGAAGTCACCCTAAACCGCACTGTACTTTAGGTTGTGCTTCAGTCGAAAAATATGATAGGCCCTGTCAGTACTATTTACCATAAGTGCTTTTAGGACAATATAAATCTTTATCTCATCATGAACACAGTATCACTTTTTTTGTCCATGGTTGATGGACAATTAAAGTGCTTGAGGTGTCCAGAAAAAATCCTAAAGAACCCCAAGGAAGGATGATGAGAAAACCTCTTCTCCCTCCCTCAAAGGAAAGAACATTAACCCAGCCTAATTAGGTAGTGCCCAAAAAATCCTGAACACAAAACAATTGACAGGTCAGATTGGTGTCCCACTTGTACTGAGGGGAGCTGAGCAGGGTGGCACAACAATGCATTTAACAGCATTCCCTAGGTGGAGCATCGCTTGGTACAGATCAGAAAAGCAGAGACTTTTCAAAAGCAGAATTGAAGGTAATGTGTTTTTTTTAAATTCTCGTATCCCACCAAATAATTCTGAAAACAGCCCTCTTATATTTTTAATTTGCAAAGGATGTAATTTCCGGTCTATTGTATATTTTATATGCATTTTAAATATATTTTTCTAAATTTTGGTGCTACAAATATAGTTAAATCTATTTATCAAAAATGTTTGGCATATTAATTTAAAATCTATTCCCCACTGAAAAAAATTTCAAATCTGATCATGATTCCCTTTTATAAGATAAAGTCTGATTTCATTTTTCCATTTCAGTAAATATATAAATGACTCTTTATTATATCTTTATTCTGAATCCTAAATTTAATATTGGTATGTAGATAGTAAGAGAGAAAGCAAAATACGAGTAGAAGAAATTCACTTTGCGGCCTCAGAACAATTTCTCAGGATCTATGCAATTTTTTTTGTTTTTGTTTTTATTAGTTTCAGGTGTACAAAACAATGTAATAGTTAGACATTTATACCCCTCACAAAGCGATAACCCCTCTCCCCCAATCTGTTACCCCTCTGACATCGCATACAGCAGTTACATTTCCACTGTATCTGTTCCTCGTGCCGTACTCTATTTCTTGTGAATATATATATATATATATATATATATATATATATATATTAAATTATAGTTGACATTCATTATTATTCAGCTTTTAATAAGAGGCACATTAAATGTTTCTTCCCCTGGAGGAGTGCAGCATAGATTCAGGATGAATGAGATGAACATCTTTGTAAAAAAGATGGTATTTTAAACTTTTTATTTCGATATAATCCTAGATATGCAGTGTACAATTTATCCAGTTTTCTCCAATGATAATATATTACAAAATTGCAGTACAATCTGAGGACCATTATATTGACACTGATTTGCAACAGAGGTAATTTATCTTATTTAGATTTTCCCAGGTTTACTTTGGTGTGTGTGTGTCCATGTGTGCGTGTATTTAGTTTTATGCAGTTTTTTCACATTTGTAGGTCCTTGTATCCATCACAGTAGACAGGATTCTAAACAATTCCATCCCCACAATGATCTCTCTAGTGTTACCATTTTATAACTACATTTATCTCCTTCTTAGGATGATTCCCCATACCCATCCACTGGGAACTACTAAATTGTCTCCATTTCTAAAATTTATCATTTTGAAAATGTTATGTAAATGGAATCATATAGTATGTAAATTTGGGGACTGGTTTTTTTTTCACTCAAAGTAATTCCCTGGAGAGTAACCAAAGTTTTTGTATATGTCAAGAGTTTATTAGTTTTTACTGTTGAATAGTATTCCATGATATGCATATATCACAATTTGTTTAACCATTCACCCATTTGAGGACATTTAGGTGTTTCCAGTTGTTGACTATTACAGATAAAGCTGCAGTGAACAATCATGTACAAGTTTCTGTGTGAAATTAAGCTTTTAATTCTCTGGTCTAAATGCCCACAAGTGAGATTCCTGGCTTGTATATTAAGTTCATGTTTAATTTTCAAAGGAATTGCCATACTGTTATCCTAAGTGGCTGAGCTATTTCACATTCCCATCAGCAATGTATGAGTGACCCAGTTCCCTCACATTCTTGCTGGCATTTGGTGTTATTGCTTTATTTGTTTGTTTTTTTTTTAATTTTAGCTGTTCTAATGTATGTATAGTGATATCTCATTGAGTTCTTAATTTTCTGATGTCTAATGATGTTGGAAATATTTTGACACGATTATTTACCATCTGTACTTCCTTTTCGGTGAAATTCTTGCTCATGTCTTTTGCCCATTTTTTTTTTTTTTTACTTAGATTGTTTGGTTGCTGATTGTTGAGTTTTGAGAGTTATTTTTATTTTCTACCTACAGTCTTTTGTTAGATATGTGGTTTGCAAAATTTTCTCCAGTCTGTAGCTTGTATTTTCATCTCCTTCATAGAGTTTTTCACAAAGAAAAGTTGTTTGTTTGTTTTTTATTTAGTTGAGGTCCAACTTACTGATTTTTTTTTTTATGGATTGTACTTTAGATGCAAAGTCAAAGAAATCTGCCTAGTCTGAGATCCAAACATTTTTTCCTATGATATTTTCTAAAAGTATTATAGTTGTAAATTTAAGTCTGTGACTCATGTTGAGTTAGTTTTTATATAAAGTGTGAGGTTTAGATTCTTTTTTTTTTTTTTTTTTGCCTGTGGATGTCCAATCGCTCCAACATCATTTGTTGAAAAGTCTATCCTTTCTCCATTAAATAGCTTTTGCACTTTTCTCAAAAATCACTTGAGCATATTTGTATGGATCTATTTCTGAGTTCTATATTCCGTTCCATTGATATATGTGTCCATACTTCTCTCAGTGCTGCATTATCTTGATTGTTGTAGCTATATGGTAAGATTAACATCACATGAATTGATTCCTTCTTCTTTATTATTCTTTATCAAGCATGCTTTAGCTATTCTAGGATTTGTGTTTTTCCATGTAAATTTTAGAATAACCTTCTCTACCTCTACAATAAGATTGCTGGGACTTTGATAAGAACTATATTAAACTTGTAGATCAATTTGAATTGACTTGACATGTTTTCCATGCTGAGTCTTCCAATCCATGAATATGGTATGGCTCTCCATTTATTTAAGTTTCCAATTTCTTTCATCAGCATTTTGAAATGTAGAAAATACAGAATTTGTACAGATTTTGTTAGATTTATACATAAAAATTTATTATCTTTATAACATTTGTAAATGGTATTGTGCTTTTCATTGTTGTTTTCAGTTTTGTTGTTAGTATATCCAAATGTGATTGACTTTTGTGTGTTGATCTTGTATCCCACCAACTTGCTGAACTTACGTATTAGTTCTAGGAGTTTGATTTTGTACATTCCTTCGAATGTTTTAGGTAGACAATCACGTCATCTGTAAACAGGGACAGTTTCATTTCCTCTCCCCTCCAGTAGGTATGCCTTTATTTGGGAAGTTTTCAGACATTTTTTCTTCAAATTCTTTTTTGTTTCTCATTTTCTCTCTCCTTTCTTTCTGGGAATTTGGTGATATGAATGTTAGCATTTTTGTTATGCTTTCCCAGTTTTCTAAGACCCTGAATTTTTTTTTGTAATTTTTAGTCTATTTTTTTTCCGTGTTGTTTCCATTGGGTAAATCCTATTGATCTGTCCTCAAATTCAATGATTCTATCTTCTGCTATCTACACTCTACTATTGAACCCATCTAGTGAATTATTTTAAATTTTGGGTTTTGTATTTTTGAATTCTACAATTTCCACTTGTTTCTTATAACTTCCATTTATTTGCAGATATTTTCAATTTTTTCATTTGTTTCAAGATACTTTGTAATTGCTTGTGAAGCACTTTTATGATTGCCACTCCGTGGGAGCTGAACACCTACCCTAGCCTTGTTGACACCTTTCCAATGAAAGAGAGGTGACAATTTTCAACACTTTGTTGCCTCAGAGTGGGAGTGTAAGCTCAGTTTTCCCCCACGGCCTGCTGACACAGAAGAAGTGAATGGCAGACTCAATAATTTGTAACTGCAGGGTTAAGGGCATCAGAGAAGGAAGGGAAAAGCTGTGTACCAACCAGCCCTGTCTCCCACTACTTGTTTCTGTCTTGATGATGGGCAGAAGTGGAGGCTCAGCTCTGGATAAGGTCTACCTCATAAAAAGAGGTGCGGGAGAAAGTAGAGTGTTGACTAGCCCTACCTCACACCACCTCATTAATGCTGGATGAATGTGGAGGTTCAACTTGCTACTAAACATCACTAACACCACAGATCAGGATAAATGGAATGCTTACCAGTCCCAATTTGCACTGTCTTGTTCAGTGTCATTGAAGTTAAGTGGAGGTGGAGGCTCAGCTTGCTGCTGGACCCCACCGACACTACCCTGACAGGTGAATTGGGTGTTCACCACTTGCTTCAGAGAGGCAGGGTAGAAGATTAGCTATCCTCTTGGCCTCTGAAACCTCAAGGATTGGGGTAAAATTTTTCCATTGGTGTTTGTCTGGAGTGTGTACACAGTATTGCCAAAAAGGTTTGCCATTTTTAGACTACCCTTTTCCTGGTCTTTTGGTTAGAGGAATAGACTTTTTAGAGCTTTGTATCTGTGACTGTAAGTGGTTCTGTGTTGGAGGCTATGTAGTGCTCTGTCAGGGACATTTGGGAGGAAATAATAAGACCGAGGGAATTCACTCAAATCCCAAGGACATTAACTACTCCGTCTTCTCCTTTCTACCTTTCAGAGTTTCTTTTGCTTGTTTGCTATGTTATATCCAGGGTGTTTTGATGTAGAGACCACTTGGGAAGAGTGGTACTACTCACTTTCTAGGACATTGATTCTAAGAATTCTGTTTTGATATCTCTAGTGGGCCTACCAAGATCTGCTCATCTCTTGATTATCCACTGGATTGGAAAGCAGTTCCTTGATAAGGAAATGTAACAGCAAGCTTGCCTTTGCAATCCTTTGCTTCTCCCTGAACTTCCTTATGCCTGAGCTGCTATTACCTATGGTGGGTTTTTCCTGAAATGTGACAGATTAAACTTATTTTCTATGCTTTCAGGTTTCCAAGTACAATGCCCATTTAACTCCTTAAGTCATATTTATTTTTTAAAATAAGTTCTCTAAGTAGTGACAAAATACTAGATGCAAACATAAATTTTTCTTATCCAAATTTTCCTTACAAGTGGGAGACCAAAAGGTCTGGCATGGTTTGCTGATAGAATTCATCAAAGAAAATTTCAGCTGTAGAGTAGAGACTGGTGAATTTTTATTTCAGTTTAGAGACTGATATCCTACCTTTGATAATAAATTTCGAGATTGAAAGCCTGGCAAACCTTTAACATGTAAAAAAAAATATTGTGTATATTTTTGTTTAATGAATTTCATGGGTTGGGTGTATGATCGTGAAATTCCTGATTGAATGGGAGATAATAAAGAGACTATTATTTGAAGAATGCAGAATGCTCCTACAGAAGTGATTAAAGTGACCAAGTATCCATTTTCAGTCATCACCTTTCAATGATTTTTTTCCTGCAGAGTTTGTTTGCATATATATTTGTGACTGCATTTGCATTTGACCCCTAGGTCAGGTTGTAGAGCTCAAGCTGTGTACTTTCTGTGTGTTTGTGGGTCTGTAAATGAAAGGGCGTAATATTTTTCTGTGACTGGAAACGTTTAATAAATTTGATTATTTTCTTAAAATTAATTCATATTATAGTCTGTTTGGCTTATTTCATCTGAAAAATGCTTAAATACTTCTAATAAAAGGGAACACAATAATTCGCAAAGAAGGAACTGAATGTGGTGGCCTTTTAGGAAGACAGACATAAAAAACAAAAAACTCTTCTCAAAGAAACTTTATCTTAGAAACATTTTTAACAAGAGTCTACATGTATGTGAATCTTTAGGCAAATAAGACTGGTTTGATAATTTTGGCTTATAGACAGAAATATTTCTTTGCTGTGGTTATAATGTGTAATATAATAAAAGTATCTATTTTGTTTTCTGAAAGAGTTGGTTTTGTTTTCTCTTGTAGAGTCTAGTTTGTCTAAATTTCCTAATTACCTACACTGGTTTTCCTGATTATACAAGCTAATATTACAAACAAATATTATTATATCAGTAAAGCTATCTCTCAAAGATGAAAGCAAAATAAAGACATTTCCAGATAAACAAAAATGAGAATATTTGTTGCTAGCAGATCATCTTTACAAGAAATTCTGAAAGAAGTTCTTCAGGCTGAAAGCAAATAACACCAAACAGTAATCCAAATGCACACACAAACAAACAAAAACAGCAATGGTAAAGAGAATGATGTAAGTATAAAAGACAATACAAATGAATGTTTTTTCCTTCCTCTATTAACTGACTAAAGTGAAGTTGTATAAAACATATATATATATATATATATATATATATATATATATATATATATATATATATATATATATAATATGGTAGGATATATAACACACAGAAATGTAATATACATGTAATGTGTTTATCAATAATAGTACAAAGGGGATGGGTGGGACCAAAGCTGTATTGGGCTAAAGAAATGACTACAGATGGTGGATTGATAATTACAACACTGTATGAATGGATTTGTGACATTAATAGACGTAATATGTATACTGATAATATGACAAAAATGGTAGGGGAAGGGGAATAGACTTTTACGAGTATGTTTCCATATATTATTGGAATTAAGCTGGTGTAGATCTGAATCTGATAAGATAAAATGTATATGGCAAACCCTAGAGCAACAACTAAAACAATAACTCAAAAATATAGTGAAAAATAGAGAACTGCAAGTGCTTTATTTGAAAGTATTCATGTAACACAAAAGAGTAATGGAGGAATACAAGAACAACAGACATGAGGAATATAACAACAGCACAAACAAGTAGAAGTAATCCCTTCTTTATAATTAATTATAATCAATATAAAGAGCTTAAATTCAATAATTAAAAGTCAAAGATTGACAAAATGTATTTAAAAAATCATGATACAACTATATGTTGTATGCAACAGGCTCACCTTAGATTCAAAGACATAAGGAAGATTAAAGTAAAAGAATGGAAAACATATTACATGCAAAGTGTAACTGAAAAAGAACTGAATTGGCTATATTAATACCAGACACATGCAGCAGGAAGAGAAAAACTGTTACAAGAGTGGTGGGGACAGAGCCAGGAATGCAGTTTCCAGGCTCTCGGTCTCACATGGAAAGGTGCTGGCTCGGGTAGTAAATGACCATCAACTGTGATTGGATGGCCATCAGCTGTGGATAGTTGGCCGTTAGCTGTAACCAGTGAGCCATTGGCCACTCATGTAACTGCCATGGCTACGCGAGCAGCAAATGGGGGCTAGCAAGATGGTGGCTGAGCTAGCAAGAGCGGACTGCAGTTAGCACGGTGGATTAAAGCTAGCAATGAGGTTGGTTGGCAGAGAGAAGTGGACGGCAGTTTGCAAATCGTGTGGATCCTGCTTCCTGTCTCTCCAACCCAGCCTCCAGCGAGACTATAGTGGTATGACTCCCCTATCTATGGCTCCGTGGGTGTTCCTTTTTGGCCTCACCATATCCTGCGTTCTTATGTGGGGAGCAGAACCAGAGACCTCACATGCCACCCTGCATGACACATGGCACAGCGAGCAGAGTACAGTGCCGGCCAAAGCTCTCCGAAGAGCAGTGGAGCAGTTTGTGCATATGAACACTCAGGCTCAGGAAGACCAGGAGAAGCAGCTGCTGGAGAGCTGGACCCCTGTGTAGGGGTGGGAAGACGTAGAAGGTTTTCCCACCAGCATAGGAAAAGCTTTGCAGCTGCTGGAGAGCTGGACCGAGTGGAGGGGTGCTGTCATTCAGGATGTCATGCGGAGTCTCCTGTCCTGCTCCACACATAAGAACACAGGATAGGGTGAGGCCAAAAAGGAACACTCACAGAGCCATAGATAGGGGAGTCATGCCACTATATTCTTGCTGGCGGCTGGGTTGGAGACACAGGAAGTAAGAGCCACACTGTCCACAACCTGCCGTCCTAACTGCAATCCGCGCTTGCCAGCCACCATCTTCTTGCTAGCCCTCATTTTCTGCTAGCATAGCCACAGCAGTTATATTTGTGGTCAATTTGGCTCACTGGTTACAGTTGGCAGCCAACTAGCCACAGTTGGCCATTTACTACCCGAGTGAGCACCTTTCCATGTGAGGCCGAGAGCCTGGAAACTGCTTTCTGGGGCCCTGTCCACACACTCCACCCCTACAGGGTCTTGCCTCACAAGTTACACAACAAGCATCTTCCGCGAGGGGCCCTGTGTGAGGAGCCTGGAGGTGAATGCAATATCCTGGACACAGCCAGGATTTCTCAGGGCACCACCAGTCCTTCTGGACACAGCCAGACTTCCTGGGCTTCTTAGGGTACCACCAGTCTCCCCGGGCACAGCCAGGGCCTCTCAGGGCACCACCACTCTCTCTGGGCACAGCCAGACTTCCTGGGCTTCTTAGGGTACCACCACTCTCCCTGGGCACAGCCAGGGCCTCTCAGGGCACTGCCACTCTCTATGGACACAGCCAGACTTCCTGGACTCAGCCAGGGCTCTCAGGGCACTGCCACTCTTTGGGCACAGCCAGACTTCCTGGGCACAGCCAGGGTTCTCAGGGTACCACCAGTCTTTCTGGGCACAGCCAGTCTTCCTGGGCACAGCCAGTCTTTCTCACATATTCTCCACAGCGGCTGGTCGAGACAGAAAAGCAAACATCCGCCAGTTCCACTATATGGTGGTACGTTCCCAAGCAAACAGTCAAGCGGTTCATTAAAGTAGGGATGGAGCCCATTCCCCATAGCTCACAGTCATTCCCCAGGGCTATGCATTAGCCTCACAATGTGTGCCCTCTCCGCAGGGCGAGGGCTCCAAGTCCTCCCCAACCTGGGGGTGAGGGCCTCAGCAAGCACTTCCCACCCACAGCGCCACAATGACCTTCACTTTCTCCAGTCTATGCTGGTTGGAGAACCGCCCACGTCTTCCCACCCTTCCATGGGGGTCCAGCTGTCTGGCAGCTGCTCCTCCTGGTCTTCCTGAGACTGAGTGTTCATACACACAAACTGCTCCACTGCCCTTCAGAGAGCTTTGGCTGGCACTGTACCCTGCTCGCTGCGCCATGTCATGCAGGGTGTCATGCAGTGTCTCCTGTCCCGCTCCCTACATAAGAACGCAGGATAGGGTGAGGCCAAAAAGGAACACTCACGGAGCCATAGACAGGGGAGTCATACAACTATATTCTCGGTGGTGGCTGGGTTGGAGACAGAAAGCAGGAGCCACACTTTCCACAACCCGCCGTCCTAACTTCAATCTGTGCTTGCCAGCCACCATCTTCCTGCTAGCCCCCATTTTCTGCTAGCATAGCCACAGCAGTTATATTAGTGGCCAAGGGCTCACTGGTTACAGCTGATGGCCAACTAGCCACAGCTGATGGTCATGCAATCACAGTTGATGGCCATTTACTACCCGAGTGAGAAGCTTTCCACGTGAGTTTGAGAGCCTGGAAACTGGACTCCTGGCTCTGTCCCCACAGTTGGGAAGACGTGGAAGATTCCCCAACCAGCATGGACCAGAGAAAGCGACGGTTATTGTGGTGCTGTGGGCTGGGAAGTGCTTGCTGAGGTCCTCAGTCCCAGGTTGGGGAGGACTTGGAGACCTTGCCCTGCGGAGAGGGCACACATTGTGAGGATAATGTGTCCAGCGAACGACTGTGGACTATGGGGAATGGGCTCCATCCCTAATTTAATGGACTGCTTGACTGTTTGCTTGGGATCGTAACACCATGTAACGGAACTGGCGGATGTTTGCTTTTGTGTCTCGACCGACCGCCGTCGAGAATACGTGAGAACCCTGGCTGTGGCCAGAAAGTCTGTCTGTGCCCAGAAAGACTGGTGGTACCTTGAGAAACCCTGGCTGTGCCCAGAAAGATTGGCAGTGCCCTGAGAGCCCTGGCTGAGTCCAGGAAGTCTGGCTGTGCCCAGAGAGAGTGGCAGTGCCCTGAGAGGCCCTGGTTGTGCCTGGGGATACTGGTGGTACCCTAAGAAGCCCAGTAAATCTGGCTGTGCCCAGGACTGGTGGTGCCCTGAGAAACCCTGGCTGTGCCCAGAGAGCCTGGCTGTGTCTAGGATATTGCATTTACCTCCAGGCTCCTCGCACAGGGCCTCTCACTGAAGACCCTTGTTGAGAAGATTGTGAGGCGAGACCCTGTAGGGGTGGAGTGTGGGGACAGAGCCAGGAGTGCAGTTTCCAGGCTCTCGGCCTCACATGGGAAGGTGCTGGCTCAGGTAGTAAAGGGCCATCAACTCTGATTGGATGGCCATCAGCTGTGGCTAGTTGGCCTTCAGCTGTAACCAGTGAGCCATTGGCCACTAATATAACTTCCATGGCTACTCTAGCAGCAAATGGGGGGCTAGCAAGAAGATGGTGGCTGAGCTAGCAAGAGCGGATTGCAGTTAGCACGGCGGATTGAAGCTAGCAAGTGAGGTTGGTTGGCAGAGACAAGTGGACAGCGGGTTGCAGATTGTGTGGATCCTGCTTCCTGTGTCTCCAACCCAGCCGCCAGTGAGACTATAGTGGTACGACTCCCCTATCTATGGCTCTGTGGGTGTTCCTTTTTGGCCTCACCATTTCCTGCATTCTTATGTGGGTAGTCGTACCAGAGACCCTGCATGCCACCCTGCATAACAAAGAATCAAAGAAGAACATTGTATATGGACAAAACAGTCAATCAAGAAGATATAACAGGGTGACATCAGAAGCATGGTGGCGTAAGAGGTCCCCCGATCTCTCCACTTGAAATTACAACAAGTTGAACAGGTATAATTCAACAAAGGATTCCCGGCTCAACACACAAACCCATCTAAGAGATAGAAATGCATAGAAACATCTGAGGGTGGGTGAATCAGAGCGAACAGGGGCTGATGGAAGGGGGAAGAGCAGACACACGTGCTACAGACAAATCCCAGAGCTCACTGCCAGTCTCTGAAGAGGGAAGGAATCAGGTATCAGTGTGTGCTCTTTGTAGCTCTGATCATTTGTGCCTGAGTGATCAGCACCTACAATGTCTGAACCCAGTGACTAGGGAAGAAACAGAATACAGAGATGTGACAGATGTGGTCTACCAGACACCCTTACTAGGCAGAAAACAAAGCCATGGAGCATGGCCCCCATTCCCCCACCTTCCCAGAGGTAGCAGCAGACCAGAGAAGAAGCTGTAGCAGTAAGTGTTGGGTTACAGAGAAGAATATCTGCAGCCCTGAGAACTGGAGAGACAGTTCCTGAGAGGTTGACTGTAGGGACAGAGCCAGGAGTGCAGTTTCCAGGCTCTCGCCTTCACATGGAAAGGTGCTCACTCGGGTAGTAAATGTCCATCCACTGTGATTAGATGACCATCAGCTGTGGCTGGTTGGCCGTCAGCTGTAACCTGTGAGCCACTGGCCACTAATATAACTGCCGTGGCTAGGCTAGCAGCAAAATGGGGGCTAGCAAGCAGATGGTGGCTGAGCTAGCAAGAGCGGATTGCAGTTAGCATGGCGGATTGCAGCTAGCAAGTGAGGTTGGTTGGCAGAGAGAAGTGGACGACAGGTTGTGGATAGTGTGGCTCCTGCTTCCTGTGTCTTCAACCCAGCCTCCAGCGAGTATATAGACTCCCCTATCTGTGGCTCTGTGGGTGTTCCTTTTTGGCCTCACCACATCCTGCATTCTTATGTGGGGAGCGGGACCAGAGACCCCGCATGACACCCCGCATGACACTGACCCATGCAGCAACTAATCCCACTGACGCGGTAGAGATACAGAGGCGAGGCAGCTGCGGTCTGGTAGCCACCATTACTGGGAGGAGAACAAAGCCACAAATACACCAGCAGCCTCTCCTAGCCCACCTTGCCCCTACCCATAGTACCTGATCCCAGCAGGGGCAGCTTGGACACCTCAGGCAGTGCAGCGCTGCCTCTGGTCCCAGGGGGCAGTACGGGGATTTTACAGCCTTGGAACAGAACTCCATTGCCCACCACATTCCCCCAATGAGGTGGTGCAGTGAGAGCTAAGTGACCTAATAACAGAGGAGAGATCCCCCCTTCCGGAAGAGTCAGAGCAGTGCACCAGAAAATGAAACACTTGTGCTCCAGCGCCACCTATTGGAAAACTAAAGAAAGACCTTTTCAACCAGCTAAAGAGGCACCACTCTCAAAATAATAATAATAATAATAATAATAATAATAATAATAATAAACGCAGCAGATTTCATTCCCATAAATTCCTAAGCAGAGAAAAAAATCCATCAAATAGTATAAACAACCAAGGTAACAAGGCAGCTCAGAAAGAAAATAAAAAATCTCCAGAAAATAAAGGGAAAGACATGGATTTATGTGATTTAATGACAGAGAATGCAAAATTGTAGTTCTGAAAAAACTCAACAAGGTGCAAGAAAACTCAGCCAGTTTAGTGAACTCAGAAATAAAATCAATGAACAAAAGGTCTACTCTACCAAAGAGATTTAAACTTTAAAAAAGAACCAAATAGAAATTCAGGAGCTGAACAACTTAAGAGATGAAAAATGAACTATCAAGCTTAGGAAACAGAGCTGACCAGATGGAGAAAAAATTTAGTGATATCGAAGATACAAATCTAGCTGATGTCAGAAACATGGCAATGTGAGGGATGCTCCTTGATATCTTCCCCTGAAGTTACAACAAATCGAATCGCTATAATTCAACAAAGGAGTCCCTATGCAACATACAAACACATCTGAGAGATTGGAGCATCAAAACATCTGAAGGGAGGGAAATCGGGGCAAACATGGGAGGAGGGAAGGAAGAAGTACAGAAACGGGGGCCACAGGATGCAGCCTGGAGCTCACTGAGGTCCTGGTAAAGGGGAGGATTGAGACTGCAGGTGCATTTTCTGTGGCCCCTGCAATCCTGCCTGTGGGATCGGTACATAATGTGGCTGAACCCAGTGATCAGGGAAGAGACCTCAGGGCAAAGACTGAATACAGATGTGTGACAACCATCACTGCCAGGCAGAAAACAAAGCCTGGCAACTTACCCCAACCTCCCAGAGCTCATCTACACCTCACCCTCCCAATGTTAGAAGCTGACCTCAGAAAAAAATGTGTCAGATTAAGGAACAGAATGTCTATAGCCCTGAGAACTGGAGAGACATTTCCTGAGTGGCAGACACACAGTATGGCTAATTCCAGTGACAAGGGAGGAACTATAGGGGTGAGGCAGCTGTTGTTTGGCAGTCGCCATTACTTGAAAGGGTAGAAAGGCAAAAACACACTTGCTGCCTCTCCCAGCCCACCACGTCCCCACCTTTCCCAGCTGATCTCAGTGGTCAACCAGGGCTGCCGATGCACACAACTCTGCATCTGGCTACAGGGGCTGCATGAGGGTTTCAGAGGCTCAGAACCCCATCACCCACATCTTCCCAAGGGGATGGTGCCCTGAGACAGAGGCGACCAGGTCACAGAGGAAAAGCCCATCGCCCCAGGAAATCCACCACTATGCTACAAGTAGAAACGGTGCAAGAGAAAATAAAACCCTTCAGAGCAGCAGAGAA
Organism: Rhinolophus ferrumequinum; assembly: GCF_004115265.2. NCBI lineage: Eukaryota > Metazoa > Chordata > Mammalia > Chiroptera > Rhinolophidae > Rhinolophus > Rhinolophus ferrumequinum. The sequence continues at coordinate 52,304,707 of NC_046284.1, forward strand.
AAAAAAAAAAAAGCGCTCCAGCGCCACCTTCTGGAAAGCAAAAGAAAGACCTATTCATATCAACCTGCAGAATCCACTCCTGGAGAGGCCCAGGAAAAGAAACAATCCATAATTATCATGAACAACCAACATAATAAGACAGCTCAGGAAGAAAATATAAAATCTCCAGAAGATAAACTTAAACACATGGAAATATGTGACATAAATGACAGAGAATTCAAATTGCAGTTCTGTAAAAACTCAACAAGATGCCAGAAAACTTAGGTAGTTTAATGAACTCAGAAATAAAATTAGTGAATAAAATTAATGTTTTAGCAAAGAGATTGAAATTTTAAAAAAGAACCAAATGGAAATTCTGGAGGTGAAGAACTCGATAAAATAGATAAAGAATGAAATTGCCGGGCAAGCCTGGTGGCTCAGGTGGTTGGAGTGCTGCGCCAACACCGAGGTCACTGATTCAATTCCCACATGGGCCAGTAAGCTGCGACCTCTACAGCTAAGATTGTGAACAACAGCTCTCCCTGGAGCTGGGCTGCCATGAGCAGCCAGAGGTTGGTGTGAGCTGCCGAGAGCTTCCGTGGGCTTCCGTGCGCTACCATGAGAGGCTGGCAGCCAGTGTGACAGGCCGGCAGCTGAGAGCTGCCGTGAACTGCTGTGAGCAGCCGACGGACGACTGGCGACAAACTGCCTCAGCCATGGGGTGGGGGGGGAGCAAAGCTCATAATATTAGCATGAGTTAGGGAGCTGTATCCTACACACAACTAGACTGAGAAAAAAACGTTTGTACCAAAGTGGGGGGCAGGGGCAAAAGAAAGGGGGGAAATTTTTTTAGAAAGAATGAAATTGCCAGCTTAGGAAATAGAGCTGATGAGACGGAGGAAAGAATTAGTGATAGCAAAGATAAAAATATGGAAATGATGCAAATGGAAGAAGAGAGAGACTTAAGAATTAAAAGAAATCAAAGAACTTTATAGAACAATCTGACTCCATTAGAAAGAGCAACATAAGAATAATGGGCATACCAGAAGGAGAAGAGAAGGAGAAGGGCACAGAGAGTCTATTCAAACAAATAGTCAATGAGAACTTCCCAAACCTATGGAAAGAACTGGATCCTCAAATCTAAGAAGCAAACAGAACACCTAATTACCTCAATCCTAACAAGCCTTCTCCAAGGCACATTATATTGAAGTTGTCAAAATTAATGACAAAGAGAGTGACATCATAAAAATGGCGGTGAGAGGTGAGCCTCTTGGAATCGCCCCTGGAATTTACAACAAATTGAACAACTATAACTGCACAAAGGACTCCCAGTGCAGCACAAAGGCAAGACTAAGTGGCACACTACTGAACTAACCTAAATGTGGGCAAATTGTGCGACCTGGGGAGTAAGGAAGGGAGAAGGGCGGAGATGGAGCCAAGTGGTAAGAGAATGCAGACCTAGCTCAGTGCTCTGAGATCGCTGCATCCTGGAACTACCGCAGCTGTGGGAGAGGGAAGAACTTGGACTGCAAGGGCTCAGTTTATGGCCCACAGGGCTGAGGGGATAGCACATAACACGGCTGAACCCAACGCTCATGGCAGAGACCTCAGAGCAAAGACTGAGGGAAGAAGGCTGAAAACTGGTTTAAGCCCTCACTACCAAGCAGAGAATGGAAGCCTTAGGCACCGAGACTAGCTGCCCTCACCCTACCCTTCCAGACATTGCCCCACCTCCACCTACCCAGTGCTAGAAGCAGAACAGCAGCAGTGTCAGATCAAAAGAACACAATATTTGCAGTTCAGAGAACTGTTGTCCCCAGACACAGATTCGCAGCCCAACTAGTTCCAGCAAAGGGAAGGGTGCTGTAGAAGGAGGACTGGCTGTGATGGTGGTTGCAGCCATTGCTCGAGTCCACTTCTCACAACCCACCCCACCCCTACCCCCAACTATCTGGGCGATCCTGGCAGGAGTAAACAGAACTGCTGAAACACACGGGCTCTGAATCTGGGGCAGGAAGAGCTTTGGAACTTCAAAAGCTCTCCGCATCCCTACACGGACGCGGCACCCTATGACCCAGGTGAACTGTTCAGAGAAGGCCACCTTCTAGGGAATCTCCACATTGTGTGAGATGCTGGAATAGTGCAGACAAAATAAAACACCACAGTGTGAGAGAGAATAAAAGGCTGTAGTCGGAGAAAATATAAAACATTCTACCAACACGTACTGGAAAACAAAAGAAAGACCTCTTCATATCAACCTATTGCAGAACCCACTCCTGTAGATGTATAGAAAGAGAAATAATAAATCATTAATTCCCATGAATAACCAGGGCAATAAGACAGCTCAAGTAGAAAATCAAAAGTCTCCAGAAAATGAACTTAAAGATATGGAAATATGTGACTTAAATGACAGAGAATTCAAGATTGCAGTTCTGAAAAAACTAGACGAGATGCAAGAAAACACAGAAACGCAGTTTAATAAACTCAGAAAGAACAACATGAATATTTTACCTAAGACATTGAAATTTTTAAAAAGAACCAAACAGAATTTCAGGAGATTAAGAACTCAATAGAAAGACGTGATCAAAATGGCAGTGTGAGGTGAGCCTCTGTAAATCTCCCCTTGAATTTACAACTAATCGAACAACTATAATTCCACAAAGGACTCCCTGCACAGCAGACAGGAAAGAAGAGGCTCACTACTGAATTCACCTAAAGATGGGCAAACTGTGCGAGCGGGGAAGGAGGGAAGGGAGAAGAGCGGAGATGGAACCACGGGGGTACAGGACGCAGACCTAGCTCAGTGTTCCGAGCTCGCTGCATCCCGGAACTTCCGCAGCTGCGGGAGAGGGAAGAACTCTGACAGCAAGGGCTCCATTTATGGCCCATAGGGCTGAGGGGACAGCATATAACATGGCTGAACCCAATGCTCACGGCAGAGAACTCGGAGAAAAGATTGAGGGAAGAAGGCAGAAAACGGTGGTTTAAGCCCTCACTGCCCAGCAGAGAATGGAAGCCTTAGGCACTTAGATGAGCTGAGCCTTCCCTACCCTCCCAGAGTTCACCACGCACCCACCTACCTAGTGCTAGAAGCAGAAGAGTAGCAGTGTCAGATCAAAAGAACAGAATATTTGCTCTTCTGAGAACTGTGGACCGCAGACACAGATTCACAGCCCAACTAGTTCCGGCAAAGGGGAGGGAGCTGTGGAAGCAGGACAGGCTGTGGGGGTGGTCGACACCATTTCTCTAGGCCACCTCTCACAACTCACCCTGCCCTGACTTGACACTTAAGAGAAATGAAAGAACTCTACAAGAACTTTCTGACTCCATCAGAAAGAGCAATATAAGAATAATGGGCATACCAGAAGGAGAAGAAAGAGAGAAGGGAACAGGGAATATATTCATACATATTGTTGATGAGAACTTCCCAAACTTGTGGACAGACCCGGATACTCGAATCCAAGAAGCAAATAGAACACCTAATTACCTCAATCCCAACAGGTCTTCTCCAAGGCACATTTTATTGAAACTGTCTAAAATCAAGTACAAACAAAGATTACTCAAGGCAGCCAGGGAAAAGAAGACAGTAGCCTACAAAGGAAAGCCCATTAGATTATCATCAGATTTTTCAGCAGAATCTCTACAAGACAGGAGGGAGTGGAACCAAATATTCAAACTATTGAAAGAGAGAAATTATGAGCCAAGAACAATATATCCAGCAAAGATATTCTTTAGATATGAAGGAGGATAAAAGACATTTCCAGACATACAGAAGCTGAGGGAATTTTCTAATACACAACCTGCACTACAAGAAATACTAAAGGAGGCTATTCGACTACCATCAACAGGGACAATTTGTGGCAACCAAAACATAAAAAAGGGGAGAGTAAAGGCCTGAACCGGAATATGGGAATGGAGAAAGTAAGTGTGCTAAAGAAAATAGAATACTCTAAATATCAAACTTTCTTTTACTTAAACTTAAGGGTAACCACTCAAGAAAAATCCAGAACTGAAATATATACTGTAATAAAAAAAGAAACAGAGGAAAATATCATAGAATACCACCACACAGAAATAATAGACAACAACAAAAAGGCAAAGAAACAATAGAGACACAGCCTTATCAGAAAACTAAAGATAGAATGACAGGAAATCCTCACATATCAATAATCACCTTAATTGTAAATGGACTTAAGTCACCAATAAAAAGGCACAGAGTAGCAGATTGGATCAAAAAACTAAACCCAACCATATGCTGTCTCCAAGAGACACATCTCAGCTACAAGGACAAGCATAGACTCAAAGTGAAAGGGTGGAAATTGACACTCCAGGCAAATGGTACCCAGAGAAAATCAGGTGTAGCCATAATGATATCAGATGAAACAGACTTCAGGGTGAAAAATATAACAAGAGACAAAGATGGACATTTCATAATGGTAAAGGGGACTAAACAACAAGAAGACAAAAGAGTCATCAATATGTATGCCCCCAATCATGCAGCACTGAAATATACCAAGCAACTACTGACAGAACTAAAGGGAGAAATTCACCAAAACACAATTATACTAGGGGACTTAAATACATCATTGAAAGCTATGGATAGATCATCCAACCAGAAAATAAATAACAAAATAGCAGTCCTAAATGATACATTAGATGAAGTGAACATAATTGACATATATAGAGCACTTCATCCTAAACATCAGAGTACACATTTTTTTCTAGTTTACATGGAACATTCTCAAGGATACACCATATATTGGGACATAAAATCAGTGTCAGCAAATTTAAGAAGATTGAAATCATACCAAGCATATTCTCTGATCATGAGGCTTTGAAATTGGACATCAACTGCAAAAAGAAAGGAGGAAAAAGCACAAATACATGGAGATCAAACAACATCCTTTTAAAGAACGACTTAAAGAAGATATTAAAGAAGGTATTAGAAGAGAGATCAAAGAAGGTATTAGAGGAGAGATCAAAAGATACATAAAAACAAATGAAAATGAAAATGCATCCCACCAAAATTTTGGGGATGCAGCGAAAGCAGTTTTAAGAGGGAAATTTATATCATTACAAGCCTATCTCAAAAAACAAGAAAAACCCCAAATAAATAACCTCACGTTACACCTTAAAGAACTAGAAAAAGAAGAAGAAATGAAACCGAAAGTCAGCAGAAGAAAGGAAATAAGAAAAATCAGAGCAGAACTAAATGAAATAGAGAAAAAAGAGACAAGACAAAAAGCTAATGTATCAAAGAGCTGATTCTTTGAAAAGATTAACAACATTGACAAACCCTTGGCTAGACTCACTAAGATAAAAAGAGAGAAGACACTAATAAACAAAACCAGAAATGAAAGAGGGGAAGTTATCACGGATGACACAGAAATACAAAGGATCATCCAAGAACACTATGAAGGACTATATGCCACCAAATTCAATAACCTAGAACAAATGGACAAGTTCTTAGAAATATATAGCCTTCCAAGGCTGAACCATGAAAAAGTGGAAAATCTAAACAGACCAATCACCAGTAATGAAATTGAATCAGTCATCAAAATCTTCCCAAAAGCAAAAGTCCAGGACCAGATGGCTTCACCAGTGAATTCTACCAAACTTTCAAAGAGGATCTAAACCAGTCCTGCTCAAACTCTTCCAAAAAATTGAAGAAGAGACAGTACTCCCTAACTCATTTTATGAGGCCAACAGTACCCTGATACCAAAACCTGGTAAGGATAACACAAAAAAAGAAAACTGCAGACCAATATCTCTGATGAATACAGATGGAAACATCCTAAACCAAATACTATCAAATCGAATGCAACAATACATTAAAAAGATTATTCATCACGACCAAATGTGGTTCAACCCAAGGGCACAAGGATGGTTCAACATACACAAATCCATCAATGTGATACATCACATAAACAAAATAAAGGACAAAAATCATATGATTATATAAATTGATGCAGAAAAAGCATTTGACAAGATACAACGTCCATTTATGATTAAAACACTTAATAAAATAGGTATAGAAGGAAAATAACTTAACATATTAAACGCCATATATGACAAACCCAAAGCTAATCTCATAATTAATGGTGAAAAACTGAAGTCCTTTGCTCTACATTTGAGAACACGACAGGGCTTTCCCCTATCACCTCTGCTTTTCAACATAGTGTTGGAAGACCTTGCCAGAGCAATCAGGCAAGAGAAATAAATAAAAGGCATCCACATTGGGAATGAAGAAGTTAAATTAACCCTCTTTGCAGATGACATGATGCTGTACATAGAAAACCCTAAAGACTCCACCAAAAAGCTATTAGAAACAATCAATGAATACAGTAATGTGCCAGCTACAAAATCAACGTACAAAAGTCCATTGCATTCCTATATACTAACAATGAAATCTCAGAAAAAGAAATAAAAAAAAACAATTCCTTTGCAATTGCAGCGAAAAGAATAAAGTACCTAGGAATAAACTTAATCAAGGATGTGAAAGACCTATATGCTGAAAACTATAAGAAATTTTTTAAAGAAATTGAAGAAGACACAAAGAAATGAAAGACATTCCGTGCTCATGGATTGGAAGACTCAACATAGTTAAAATGGCCATATTACCCAAAGCAATATACAGATTTATTGCAATTCCCATCAAAATTCCAGTGGCATTTTTTAAAGAAATGGAACAAAAAATCATCAGATTTGTTTGGAACCACAAAAGACCCCGAATAGCCAAAGCAATCTTAAGAAAAAAGAACAATACTGGAGGTATCACACTCCCTGACTTTAACTTGTACTACAGGGCAACAATAATCAAAACCGCATGGTATTGGCAGAAAAACAGACACGTAGACCAATGGAATAGAATTGAGAACCCAGAAATAAAACCACATAAATATGGACAGATAATTTTTGACAAAGAAGCAAAAAATATACAATGGAGAACAGATAGCCGCTTCAATAAATGATGCTTTCAGAATTGGAAAGCCACCAATTGCAAAAGAATGAAGCTGGGCTGCTATCTGTCACCATGTACCAAAATTTATTCAAAATGGATCAAAGACTTAACCATAAGACCTGACACAATAAACTGCATAGAAGAAAACGTAGTTACTAAACTTATGGACCTTGGGTTCAAAGAGCATTTTATGAATTTGACTCGAAAGGCAAGGGAAGAAAACCTAAAATAAATGAATGGGACTATATGAAACTTAAAAGCTTCACACAGGAAAAGAAACCATCGACAAAATAAAGAGGCAGCCAACTGAATGGGAGAAGATTTTTGCAAACAGTGCCTCGGATAAGGGGCTAATATCCAAAATATACAAGGAACTCGTGCAACTCAACAACAAACAAACAAACAACCCAATTGAAAAATGGGCAGGGGGCCTGAAGAGACATTTCTCCAAAGAGGACATACAAATGGCAAATAGATTGTCACACGGGGTTTCATGCGGGGTCTCGGCTCCCGCTCCCCACACAAGAACACAGGATATGGTGAGGCCAAAAAGGAACACCCACGGAGCCATAGGTAGGAGAGTCATACCACTATAGTCTCACTGGAGGCTGGATTCACACGACATGCTACCTGCTGTCTGCTTTACTGCCAGCCCAACCTACTCTCCTCGACTCCCCTCGACTCGATTCTCCAATGTAGCTGCGGCAGTTATATTAGTGGCCAATGGCTAAATGGTTACACCTGACGGCCAACTAGCCACAGCTGATGTCCATCCACCACCCAAGCCAGCACCTTTCCACACGAGGCTGAGAGACTGGAAACTGCTCTCTGGGGCTCTGTCCCCACATAGACATACGAAAAAAAATGCTCAACATCACTAATCATCAGAGAAATGCAGATAAAATCACAATGAGGTACCACCTCACCCCAGTTAGAATGGCTGTCATCAACAAGAGAAATAGTAACAAGTATTGGAGAGGCTGTGAAGAAAAAGGAACCCTTATACACTGTTGGTGGGAATGCAGACTGGTGCAGCGACTATGGAAGGCAGTGTGGAGATTCCTCATAAAATTACGAATAGAATTACCATGTGACCCAGCAATACCTCTCTTGAGTATCTACCAAAAAAATCTGAAAACATTTATCCATAAAGACAAGTGTGCTCCAATGTTCATTGCAGCTTTATTTACGGTGGCCAAGACAGGGAAACAACTAAAATGTCCTTCGATAAATGAATGGATAAAGAAGTAGTGGTATATATACATGTGGGGACAGAGCCCCAAAAAGCAGTTTCCAGGCTCTCGGCCTCACGTGGAAAGGTGCTGGCTCAGGTAGTAAATGGCCATCGACTGTGATCAAATGGCCATCAGCTGTGGCTAGTTGGCCGTCAGCTGTAACCAGTGAGCCATTGGCCACTAATATAACTGCCATGGCTACGCTAGCAGAAAATGGGGGTTAGCAAGAAGATGGTGGCTGAGCCTGCAAGCAGCACAGTGAGGCTTGAGAATTGTGTGGCTCCTGCTTCCTGTGTCTCCAACCCAGCCGCCAGTGAGAATATAGTGGTATGACTCCCCTATCTATGCCTCTGTGGGTGTTCCTTTTTGGCCTAGCCATATCCTACGTTCTTGTGTGGGGAGTGGGACCAGAGACCCCTCATGCCACCCTGCATGACATATGGCGTAGCGAGCAGGGTCTCCTGCATGACAAATGGCGCAGCGAGCAGGGTCTCCTGCATGACAATACACAATGGAATACTATTTGGAGGTAAGAAATGATGAAATAGGACCATTTGTGACAACATGAATGGATCTTGAGAGTATAATGCTAAGCGAAATAAGTCAGACAGAAAAAGCAGAGAACCATATAATTTCACTGATATTTGGTATATAAACCATAAACAACAAAAGAACAAGACAAATAAATGAGAAACAAAAACTCATAGACACAGAAAATAGTTTAGTGGTTACCAGAGGGTAAAGGGGGAGGGCGGGGGAGATGAGGGTAAGGGGGATCAAATATATGGTGATGGAAGGAGAACTGACTATGGGTGGTGAACACACAATGGGATTTATAGATGATGTGATACAGAATTGTACACCTGAAATCTATGTAACTTTATTAACAATTGTCGTGCGAGGGACTCTGCTTGCTGGACCAGTTGTCACCCGGGGCGGCCTGCGGGGTCTCAGCTCCCGCTCCCCACATAAGAACGCAGGGTATGGCTACGCCAAAAAGGAATACCCACGGAGCCATAGGTAGGGGAGTCACACCACTATACTCTCACTGGCGGCTGGGTTGGAGACACAGGAATCAGGAGCCACACTGTTCGCAACCCTCACTGCTCCACTTGCAGGCTCAGCCACCATCTTCTTCCTAGCCCCCCCCCCTTTTTTCTGCTAGCCTAGCCACGGCAGTTATATTAGTGGCCAATGGCTCACTGGTTACAGCTGACGGCCAGCTAGCCACAGCTGATGGCCATTTGATCACAGTCGATGGCCATTTACTACCTGAGCCAGCACCTTTCTATGTGAGGCCGAGAGCCTGGAAACTGCTTTTTGGGGCTCTGTCCCCACACTCCACCCCTACAGGGTCTCGCCTCACAATCTACGTGACAAGTGTCTTCCGCGAGGGGCCCTGTGGGAGGAGCCTGGAGGTGAATGCTATTTCCTGGACACAGCCAAGCTCTCTGGTCACAGCCAGGGTTTCTCAGGGCACCACCAGTACTTCTGGGCACAGCCAGACTTCCTGGACTTCTTAGGGTACCACTAGTCTCCCCGGACACAGCGAGGGCCTCTCAGGGCACTGCCACTCTCTCTGGGCACAGCCAGAGTTCCTGGACACAGCCAGGGCTCTCAGGGCACTGCCACTCTCTCTGGGCTCAGCCTGACTTCCTGGACACAGCCAGGGCTCTCAGGGCACTGCCACTCTCTCTGGGCCTCTCAGGGTACCGTGCTGGAACAACAGCGGCTCACAGTCAAGGTGCTTACATATTCTCCATGGCGGCCGGTCAAGACACAAAAGCAAATATCCGTCAGTTCCATTACATGGTGTTATGTTCCCAAACAGTCAAGTGGTCAATTAAATTAGGGATGGAAGGCAATTCCCCATAGTCCACAGTCATTTGCCAGGGCTGTCCTGGGGGTGAGGGATGACCTTGACCTCACCCTCATCTCCCATGGAAGACTCAGCAAGTGTTTCCTCCTGGGACTACAAGTCCTGCATCCGGGCTGTCTCAGCAAGCACTTCCCAGCCCACAGGGCCGCAACAACGTTCCCTTTCTCTGGCCTCTGCTGGTTGGGGAACCGTCCACGTCTTCCCACCCCTCCACGGGGGTCCAGCTCTCTGGCAGCTGCTCCTCCTGGTCTTCCTGAGACTGAGTGTTCATAGGCACAAACTGCTCCACTGCCCTTCAGAGGGCTTTGGCCGGCACCGTACCCTGCTCGCTGCGCCATTTGTCCTGCAGGGTGTCAGGCGGGGTCTCCTGCGGGGGATCCTGCAGACTACGCCAAGTGTCATGCAGGACTGCCTGCAGGGTCTCTGCTCCCGCTCCCCACATAAGAACACAGGGTATGGCTAGGCCAAAAAGGAACACCCACGGAGCCATAGGTAGGGGAGTCACACCACTATACTCTCACTGGCGGCTGGGTTGGAGACACAGGAACCAGGAGCCACACTGTTCGCAACCCTCACTGCTCCACTTGCAGGCTCAGCCACCATCTTCTTCCTAGCCCCCCCTTTTTTCTGCTAACCTAGCCACGGCAGTTATATTAGTGGCCAATGGCTCACTGGTTACAGCTGACGGCCAACTAGCCACAGCTGATGACCATTTGATCACAGCCAATGGCCATTTACTACCTGAGCCAGCACCTTTCCATGTGAGGCCGAGAGCCTGGAAACTGCTTTTTGGGGCTGTGTCTCCACAATATCTCAGATAACTTAAACTTTGGTGAGCAGAGGGTGCAAGGGCATCGTGAATTCCTTTTGGAACCTCATTGATCTTCCCTTTATCATTGTTTATCCTTGCTCACAGATAAGCCGGTCCGTTTATTTCTCAAATGCTGTTTTGGTTCGTTGAACGCAAGCATCTCTGCTAGACTTCCCTGGAGGCCTTATTTTCATCGAGGGGGAGCTGGCAGAACTGGGCTGTAAGTTTATTAGTCATATGCATCACAATCAGCAGGTAGTTAGCCCCTACTATGCTGAAATCTTAAAAAAAATATCACCCCTTCATCTCAGGCATGAGAAACAGAAGTAGAGTCTATCTGACAGTGCTGGACCCCAGCTATGGCAACTGGGACCCAGGAGAGAGGGCTCAACATGTTCCTGGGATGATGTGGGGACAGAGCCAGGAGTGCAGTTTCCAGGCTCTCGACCTCTCGTGGAAAGGTGCTGGCTCAGGTAGTAAATGGCCATCAACTCTGATTGGATGGCCATCAGCTGTGGCTAGTTGGCCGTCAGCTGTAACTAGTGAGCCATTGGCCACAAATATAACTGCCATGGCTACTCTAGCAGCAAATGGGGGCTAGCAAGAAGATGGTGGCTGAGCTAGCAAGAGTGGATTGCAGTTAGCAAGTGGAGGTTGGTTGGCAGAGACAAGTGGACTGCAGGTTGCGGATAGTGTGGCTCCTGCTTCCTGTGTCTCCCATCCAGCCGCCAGTGAGACTATAGTGGTATGACTCCGCTATCTATGGCTCCTTTTTGCCCTCACCACATCCTGCGTTCCAATGTGGGGAGCGGGACCAGAGACCCTGCATGACACCCTGCATGACAGACAGATTTGGGAAATCCTGGCAGATCAGTTTTACAAAAAAAGAAGAGGAGGAGGAAGGAGAAGGAGAAGGAGAAAGGGAAGGGGAATGGGAAAGAGAAGAAGGAGAAGAAGAGGGAGGAGGAAGAGGAGGAGGAGGAGAAGAAGGAGAAGAAGAAGAAGAAACCTAAAATCAAACAAATAAAACAAAATTTTGTTGTTCAAGTGAAGGAAGTGCAAAGGAGCTGTGCACAAGGATGTTCATTAAAATTACGCTTGTAATGGAAAAAAATCTAGGCAAATAAATTTAGATGTGCATCAATAGGAAAACAAAACATGAATTGCAATGCAATTTTACAATGGAATGCCACACTTCTGTAAAATAAATGACCTACATATACATATATACAGTAGTTCTTCCTCATCCACAGTTCAAGTTACCCCCCATCAACCGAGATCCAAAAATAGTAAATGGAACATTCCAGAAATAAAATATACATATATGTGTATATATATATATATATATATATATATATATATATATATGTTTTAAATTTGAGCCTTTCTAAGTAGCATGATGAAATCTTGCACCATTCCACTCCATCCGCCCCCTACCCCTGGGCATGAGAATCATCCCTTTGTCCAGAATATCTACACTGTATACACTACCTGCCTACTAATCACTTAATAGCTATCTGGGCTATCAGATCGACTGTCTAGGTATTGAAGTGCTTGTGTTCAAGTAACCTGTATTTTACTTAATCATGGCCTCAAATCACAAGACTAGTATACTGGCAATTCTGATATGCCAAAGAGAAGTCATAAAGTGCTTCCTTCAAATGAAAAGTTGAGTACAGTATAATAAGATATCCTGGGAGAAAGATCACATTTCCATAACTTTTATTACAGCATATTTTCATAATTTTTCCTAATTTATTAGTTATTATTAATCTCTTACTGTGCCTAATTTGTAAATTAAACGTTATCATAGGTATGAATATATAGGAAAAACATAATATATATAGGATTTGGTACTATCCATGGTTTCAGGCATCCACTGGGGGTTTTGGAACATATCTCCTGCAGGTAAGGGGGAACTACTGTATATATCAACATAGATGAATGTCAAAAACATGATTTGTAAGAAAAGCAGGTTGCATGTTTGTGTATGTATGCATACACAGATATATACACATACATTTAAATTACATAAAATATCTATGTGTTTATATGTATATATACACATGTATATTTTTAAAACTATATATAGCATGACAGAATTGATGTATGCTATATTCACTCAACCGGTTTTTGTATGATTCGAATATTTTGTAAATTAATATGACTGATTACAACCTGTGTTGGTGAGGGCATGAGCAAACAATTTTTGGGGGGGAAATCTGCATATATACTCATACATTTATTTAAACAATATTGGTAATTGTAAACATGGAAATAGTACTAACATGGATCAACGGGGCATTGATCAAATAAATTATGCAAATCTAAACACTCTTAAGATATTAAAAACAGGTAGAGTAGTTAAATTGTTATTACTTTGAAAATATTTTTAAACAAATAAAAAAGCAAGTAACAGAACAGTTTGTGGTATATTATCACATTAAAGTAGATACATAAATAAATTATGTGAGTTTGATAGTAGAGAACATTTATTAAGACTGTACATTAAAATATTTATCTTTAGACATTACATATATATATATGTATATATATATATATATAAAATTTTTTATATAAGAAATCTCCAAAGACAAAAATAGACTAATATTTAAGAAAATTTTATATGGAATGAATTGAACTAAATTTTTGTTTATATATAAAATTACAGTTGGTATTCACTATTGTTCAGCTTCAGGTGTACAGTGCAGTGATCAGGCATCTACATCATCCCTGAGGTGGTCTCCCAAATGGGACAAGTGTCCATCGGATACCCTACAAAATCTTTACAACATTATTGATTACATTCCCCAAATTAATTTTCAAAACCCGTGGCCATCTTGTGGTTACCGACTGTTTTCTAATCCCCTCACCTTCCCCCTTATCCCCACCCACCCGCCCATCTAGCAACCCTCAGTTTTTCCTCTATGTCTCCAAAACTGTTTCTGATTAGTTCATTCACTTATTCTTTTCTTTAGATTCCACATATAAGTGCGATCATATGGTATTTGTCTTTCTCTGACTTATTTCACTTAACATAATGTTCTCTAGGTCCATCCATGTTGTTGCGAATGGTAAGATTTCTTTCTTCTTTATGGCTGCATAATACTCCATTGTATAAATGTACCACAGTTTCTTTTTTTTATATAATGTTTTTAATTGGATGCTTTAGTTGTTTAGTCAACAATGTTGAGTGTATCATGGTGAACTTTTTTTTTTGTTTAATTTATTGGGGTGACAATTGTTAGTAAAATTACATAGATTTCAGGTGTACAATTCTGTATCACATCATCTATAAATTACATTGTGTGTTCACCACCCAGAGTCAGTTCTCCTTCCATCACCATATATTTGATCCCTCTTACCCTCATCTCCCACCCCCCAACCCCCTTACCCACTGGTAACCACTAAATTACGTTCCCCAGATTAATTTTCAAAACCCCATGGCCATCTTGTGGTTACTGATTATTTTCTAATCCCCTCACCTTCCCCCTTACCCCCACCCCCCCCCGCCCAACTAGCAACCCTCAGTTTTTCCTCTTTGTCTCCAAAACTGTTTCTGATTAGTTCATTCACTTATTCTTTTCTTTAGATTCCGCATATAAGTGAGATCATATGGTACTTATCTTTCTCTGTCTGACTTATTTCACTTAACATAATGTTCTCTAGGTCCATCCATGTTGTTGCAAATGGTAAGATTTCTTTCTTCTTTATGGCTGCGTAATTCTCCATTGTATAAATGTACCACAGCTTCTTAATCCAGTCATCTACCGATGGGCATTTCGGTTGTTTCCGTGTCTTGGCTATTGTGTATAGACCTGCAATGAACATAGGAGTGCATAAAGATTTTTGAATTAGAGTTTTGGATTTCTCTGGATAGATACCTAGGAGTGGAATTGCTGGATCATAAGGTAGTTCCATTTTCAGATATTTGAGATACCTCCATACTGTTTTCCATAGTGGCTGCACCAGTCTGCAATCCCACCAACAGTGCACAAGTGTTCCCTTTTCTCCACATCTGCGCCAGTACTTGTTGTTTGTTGTTTTATTGATGATAGCCATTTTGACTGGTGTGAGGTGGTATCTCGTTGTGGTTTTTATTTGCATTTCTCTGATGGTTAGTGAGGTTGAGCATTTATTCCTATGTCTGTTTGCCATCTGTATGTCCTTTTTAGAAAAATGTCTCTTCATGTCCTCTGCCCATTTTTTAATTGGGTTGTTTGTTTTTTTGGAGTTGAGTTGAGTGAGTTTTTTATAAATTTGTGATATTAACCCCTTATCAGGTATATCATTGGCAAATATCTTTTCCCATTCAGTGGGATCCCTTTTTATTTTATTGATGGTTTCCTTTGCGGTGAAAAAACTTTTTAGTTTGATGTAATCCCACATGTTATTTTTTTCTCTTATTCCCTCATGCGAGGGGATATACAGGAAAAATCTTACTCCGGGTAAAGTCTGTGAAGTTTCTTCCTATATTTTCTTGTAGGTATTTTATGGTTTCAGATCTTACATTTAAGTCTTTAAGCCATTTTGAATTTGTTTTTCTATATGGTGTAACGAGGTGGTCCAGCTTCATTTTTTTGCATGTGTCTGTCCAGGTTTCCCAGCACCATTTATTGAATAGACTGTCTTTACCCCACTGTACATTCTTGCTTCCATTGTCATAGATTAAATAGCCGTATAGGCATGGATTTATTTCTGGACTCTCTATTCTGTTCCATTGATCTATGTGTCTATTTTTATGTCAGTACCGTGCTGTTTTGATTACTGTAGCCTTGTAGTATAATTTGATGTCAGGTATTGTTACACCTCCCACTTTGTTTTTATTTCTCAAGATTGCTGAGGCTATCCGGGGTCTTTTATGGTCCCATATAAATTTTAGGATTATATGTTCTATTTCTGTGAAAAACAACGATGGTAGTTTGATAGGAATTGCATTGAATATGTATATTGCCTTAGGAAGTGTGGACATTTTAACTATATTAATTCTTCCTATCCATGAACATGGTATGTGTTTCCATTTATTTGTATCGTCTTTCATGTCTTTCTTCAGTGTCTTATAATTTTCTGAGTACAGATCTTTTACTTCTTTGGTTAAATTTATTCCCAGGTATTTTATAGTCTTTGGAGCAATTGTAAATGGGATTGCTTTTTAAATTTCTCCTTCTGATGTTTTATTATTGGTATATACAAATGCAACTGGTTTCTGAATATTAATTTTGTATCCTGCTACTTTACTAAATTCATCTATCAGCTCTAATAGCTTCTTGGTGGAGTCTTTAGGGTTCTCTCTATATAGTATCATATCATTGAACTAAATATTTTTAAATAACCATTTAGTCTTCAACTTTAAATTCTTCAACTTTAGTCTTCAATGGGGGATACTTTGTGCTGTTTTCAAAATCATGCTGTAACTTTGAAACTATTTCATAATAATGTTCTTTTAAAGATCACTTACATAACAATGGGAGATTTTATTTGTTTCATTTTGCTTAAGACACGAATTCTCAACCCTATCTGACATTAAGAATTGCAGTGCTCTGAGCGGCCAACCGACTACTGGCAACCGACTGTCTCAGTCGGGGGGAGTGCAAGGCTCATAATACAAGCATGGGCCAGGGAGCGGTGCCCTACATAACTAGACTCAGAGACAATGGCTTGAACTGGGGCAGGGGGAGGTGAAAGAAAGGGGGGGAAGAATTGCATAAGGCGGGGATAGAAAAGACAATTTAGGGAATATAATCAATAATATTGTAAAGATTTTGTAGGGTATCCAATGGACACTTATTAGGGAGTCCACTTCATGGACGGTGTGGATGCCTGTCCACTGCAGTGTACACCTGAAGCTGAAGCTGAATAATAATGAATGTCAACTATAATTTTATAAATATATATATTTTCCCCCCACAGGATGTGGAGTACAGCATAGGGAATAGAGTTAATGGAATTGTAACAACTATATATGTTGTCAGAGTGGTAGTAGATGGGGGAAGAGGGTTATTACTTTGTGAGGGGTATAAATGTCTAACTATTACATTGTTTTGTACACCTGAAACTAATAGAAGAACGAGGAGAAGAAGGAGAAGGAGAAGGAGAAGGAGAAGGAGAAGAAGAAGAAGAAGAAGAAGAAGGAGAAGAAGAAGAAGAAGAAGAAGAAGAAGAAGGGCAAGAACAAGAAGAATTGCATAAGGAACTTAAATGCAGCTTCCTGGACCTGGCTCCAACCTACTGAACTAGAATCTTCAGAGAAGAGTCCGGGAATCTTAATCTCAAAGTTATTGTTATGATGTGGCAGGTTTAGAAAATATTACCTAGTGACCTGGGCTACAAATGTTTAGAAATAAATGAAATAAAACAAAATGAAAAAAAAATAAAACAAAAATTTTAAAGTACGAAAAAACCAGGTAAAACCCAGTGTTGGTGGACACATGAGCAAACAGGAATGCTCATACATTATAGAAGCCAAACTGTAACAATATTTTTCAAGGCCTATTTCTATGACAATTAAAAACATCCAGTCATATACGAGGTCTGACAATTAAGTTTGCGAACTTGTTGCAATGCTGTTGCTAACCTTTTCTTATATCAGAGGAATTATTCATTATGAATTTGTACCAACTGGACAAACAGCTAACTAAATTTACTATTTGGAAGTGCTGAAAAGGCTGCATGGAAAAGTTAGACGACCTGAACTTTTCGCCAATAATTCATGGCTCTTGCATCACAACAATGCACCAGCACACATGGCATTACCTGTGAGGGAGTTTTTAGCCAGTAAACAAATAACTGTATTGGAACACCCTCCCTATTCACCCCATCTGGCTCCCAATGACTTCTTTCTTTACCTGAAGATAAAGGAAATATTCAAAGGAAGGCATTTTGATGACATTCAGGACATCAAGTGTAATACAATGACAGCTCTGATGGCCATTCCAGAAACAGTTCCAAAATTGCTTTGAAGGGTGGACTAGGCACTGGTATCAGTGCATAGCCTCCGAAGGGGAGTACTTTGAAGGTGACCATAGTGCTATTCAGCAATGAGGTATTGTGGGGACAGAGCCAGTAGTGCAGTTTCCAGGCTCTCCGCCACACGTGGAAAGGTGCTGGCTCGGGTAGTAAATGGCCATCAACTGTGATTGGATGGCCATCAGCTGTGGCTAGTTGGCCGTCAGCTGTAACCAGTGAGCCATTGGCCACTAATATAACTGCCATGGCTACGCTAGCAGAAAATGGGGGCTAGCAAGAAGATGGTGGCTGGCAAGCACGTAGTGTGGCAGAGTGTGGATTGCGGATCATGTGGCTCCTGCCTCCTGTGTCTCCAACCCAGCAGCCAGCAAGAACTATAGTGTTATGACTCCCCTATCTATGGCTCCGTGGGTGTTCCTTTTTGGCCTCACCATGTCCTGCATTCTTATGTGGGGAGCGGGACCAGAGACCCCGCAAGCCACCTCGCATGACAGGTATGTAGCACTTTTTGTAGGATAAGTTTGTGAACTTAATTGTCTGATTTTGTATAACAATGACAGTTCTAGGAATTTAATACTCTCATGTTATGTATATAAAAAATACAGCTATGTACAATTAATTTCATTCAACACTCTCATACTTAAAACTATAAACATTCCAAATGTCCATAAATATGGAAATAGATATGTGTATTATCTTTATTTTAAAGGAAAATATTTGGACTGACTTAGAGTAAAATCTGAATAGTATATTTCTTCAGGTAAGGATAAAGCTGATATTTTTCTTCTACTTTATCTGTTTTTTTCTAATTTTACTGCAGGCTCTTTCTGATACCTTGGGAACTTGCTCAGCCCAGACTTAGGACAACTCAGAAGTGCCAGAGATTTTAACATTCCCAGGATGACATCCACCAATAAATGACCCGCACCTGTGGATAAATACTACACATTCCTATCACTAATTGGGATAATTCTACATGGGTCCTTAGACTTAGAGGGTCCCCAGCAGAATTGGGCCAGTTGCCTTTTGGGCATGTCTGTCTCTGGTGCTATATTTTTAACAAAATTTTTCATCCTAATAGTATATAAAAAATAACTGTGGGGACAGAGTCCCAGAGAGCAGTTTCCAGGCCTCACGTGGAAAGGTGCTGGCTCGGGTAGTAGATGGCCGTCAGCTGTGTCTAGTTGGCCATCAGCTGTAACCAGTTAGCCATTACCCACTGATATAACTGCCATGGCTGAGCTAGCAAATGCAGATTGCAGTTAGCAAGTGAGGTTCGTTGGCAGAGAAGTGGATGGCAGGCTGCAGATCACATGGCTCCTGCTCCCTGTATCTCCAACCCAGCCGCCAGCGAGAATATAGTGGTATTAAACCCCCCATCCGTGGCTCCATTGGTGTTCCTTTTTGGCCTTGTCATACCCTGCATTCTTATGCGGGGAGCGGGACCAGAGACCCTGCACGACACCCGGCATGACAATAACATTTATTATATACTCTTTTCAATGTTTTTATGTCTTTTTATCTGAACATTTAGTGTCCGTATGTAAGTGTACAATAAAAATAGGCACTTCATTATTTTTTCCAAATAGATAATCAATTATCCCAGCACCATTTCTTCAGCAATATAAACTCTCCCCACTGATTCAAAATATTTCAATCAGATTACTAATATTTCTCTCTATTTGGGTTTGACAATTGGCTTTTTCATCTGTTTCATTTTTTTCTATATTTATTACGCATATTTTTTAATATTGTAGCTTCACAATATTTTTTTATCTGTCAGCATAACTTTCTCAAATCATTGTTGTGGGGACAGAGCCCCAAAAAGCAGTTTCTAGGCTCTCAGCCTCACATAGAAAGGTGCTGGCTCAGGTAGTAAATGGCCATCGACTGCGATCAAATGGCCATCAGCTGTGGCTAGTTGGCCGTCAGCTGTAACCAGCGAGCCACTGGGCACTAATATAACTGCTGTGGCTACGCTAGCAGAAATTGGGGGCTAGCAAGAAGATGGTGGCTGAGCCTGCAAGCGGCGCAGTGAGGGTTGAGAATTGTGTGGCTCCTGTTTCCTGTGTCTCCAACCCAGCCGCCAGCGAGAGTATAGTGGTATGAGTCCCCTACCTTTGGCTCCGTGGGTGTTCCTTTTTGGCCTCACCATGTGCTGCGTTCTTGTATGGGGAGCGGGAGCAGAGACCTTGCAGGCCGCCCCTCATGACAATTGTTCTGAATTGTTGGAAGACCTCAGCATTGCTCTATTTTAGAGGCTATGCTAGAGTCTAGTTGTCAAGTTGCACTAATAAAATTTAGAGGAAACCCTAAGTTTGTCACAGGCTCTCAAGATCTGAAAACCCACTACCAAGTCTCTACTAGACTCCTGCCTCACTTCACAGAAAGACCACATACAGACCCTTCATAAAGGGGAACCATCAGCTTAGGTTTATATTTCAAAGCCCTTAAAAGGGGGAACTGGTGCTGTCTAGAGGATCTATGTTTATAGGATGAGTCAGCAGCAAAAACAGGTTGCCAAGGTTTTACAACTCGAATCCTATTTTTTAACTGAAAATAATTGTATTGTCTAATTATAACAAGCAAAACATGAATGCACGTCGATAGGAAACAAACAACAATCACCCCTTCAAAAAAATAAATAAACAAAAAGGGAAATAATTAAGGTGAACTTTTTTGTAAAGTCACTTCCTACCTATTTTTCCAGACTTCCTAGCCTCACCTCCCTTCCCTGCTCCGGTTTCAGTCTGGGACAAAACCAAAAAGTCTGTGAGGAGAAATTCAGGACTTTACTTCCTGTTGAATGGAGGGGAGAGAAGTGGGCGTTTAATGGTATAGAAGAGAAAGAAGCAATTCTTTAAAAGCTCTAACAGAAATTAGGGGAAAGGGTAAACACAAATTACAAAAGTTATTGCCCGTTTAGTCTCGAAAATTACTAAATGGCGAGGGCGGGGGGGGGGGGGAATAATAAGGGGTGGGCCGTAGCCTGCGGTAGGGATGGGGAGATAGCGAGAATGAGGAGTAAGGTGGTCCCGCCCACGCTCCCGCCCCCAGCACCTAGCCGCACTGCAGATATGATCGGTAATTGTGATCTGAGCTCACAGTGACACAGTCCTTATGAGACCTAGAACTAACGCGGATTAGTCTTTCCTTCCAGTTGCGGTCTAAGAGTCTTTTGTGGCTGTGCGCTGGCTCACTATTGCCTTGAAAGCAGGCAAGCCGGTAGCCCTGAGGAGGAGGAAGTACAAGCTGACTCCGATCCGTGGCAGGTTCGTGGACACTAACCGAGGTGACAGAGGGCAAAACCAGGGCGGGTCCAGGAATGGATTCTTTCTACCCCTTCCCCAGATACCTACCCGTTTGGTGCAAGAAATGGAGGGCTTGATGGGAGGAGATCGAGAGGGGCCAAGAGTTGAGAATGGGAACCATTTCGGAGCTACTAGGAGGTGGGCGATTGGGCGATGTCTGGAAGGGAAGAACCAGAGAAGGACGGGGAGGAATCAGGAGGGGGACGCAACCGGTGACTCTTGGGGCTGACGAGCTTCGCAACTGGTTGGGGCGGAATTCCGCAACCGGTCTAGGCGTTCATTCCCAGTATCTCTTCACCCTCCGTCCTTTTTGGAGCCAGAAATTGTGGGCTGTGGGAATGAGGCGGGGAGTGGGAGTGGTGGTTGCTGCAGAGGATAGGGAAAGGGATTAGGCTTGGAAAACAGGTCCCTTTTGCGGAGGAGGCTATTGAGTGAACGGGCTTCTAACTGAGGAATATAGGCAGAGAGCTAGAAACTGTTTCTGGACCCTGCAGGTCGTGTATGCCTGGGTGCTGCTTGCAGACCGTGGGGTAGGCATGACAAATCGCTGTTAACCGCAGCGGGTCCGTGATTGCAATGCCCATATTACCTGTTCACCCTTCGTCCATCTTGATACATAAAATGATGGGCAATGGAAGAAAGGTGGGCTCGAAAAAGGCCACTGGGTCCCAAAAGGTCCTAGGGGATACCCAGATTGACATGCTTTATAAATAAACCACATCGCTACCCAGTAAGCTCTTCTGACAACCCCGCCCCAAAAGTTGTCCGTTTGTGTTCAAGAAATGGTAATTAGGTGACAGGAGGGACGGAAGAGTGGGGTAAGGGACCTAAAGAAGAGGTGAGATTGGTTTGGAAATAATAATATTTGATTACAATGCCTATTTCTGGACGGCGGGGTAGTGCATTACAGGGTAAGAAAAGAAGCCGTGAAACCAGATGGAGGAGAAAGAGATGGTGGCAATATTTGACTAGCAGAGTCCTAAATAAACAATGAAGCTGGTGCTTCCCACCCCATATTGTCCTTTAATCAAGGGATCAGTCCTGGCCATTGTCATATTTCTGTCTGCAGGTGTTGAGATCCGTTGGTGCAGCAGATTTCAAGGCTAAGAGAGGAACAGTGCTTCTGATCTCTGTAGGTAGGAGGGTGCCTGGGGTCCTGTGGTGTAGAGGGTATCAGGGATCAGAACAGGATCTGGGGGACTCAGCCCTCCCTGCTCTACTTAAGTGCATGAGAAACCTGGCCAAGTCTTTAGAAATTAGGCCTGTGTCTGGTGAGCAAAGAAGGGAGTAGAAGGGCAAGGTCTGGGGTGCCCCTGGAGGGCTTCTCAGGATCCCTGGTCTCTCAACCACTGTCCCTCCCACCACTTGTCGTAGGTTTTGTGTGAGTTGTGGTCTAGGGAAGGATTTTCAGGAAAAATGGTGGGCTTTGTGGCAGAGCTGGGTCTGGGGCGCCCCCTAGGGGGTGCATGAAGTCTCTCAGATGGGAAAACCTTCACCCACAGAGCTCTGAATCCTGTTGTTGCATGTATTGAATCCCTTTTCTTGCTTTTTATCTCCTAGGAAGAAGCAGAAAAAAATATGGAAAATAACCCCCAGGAAGTCAAAGGAAGGGAGCAGGCTCCAGTGCAGAATGAAAATGCCTGCCCTTTGGGAGGTGGTGAAGGCCAGGAGCCTGGAGGAAATATTAGAGGGGATTGGGCTCCACCTGCCCAGGATTTTAGAGAGGATATGCCCAACAGGCTTGTCAATAACATTGACATGATAGATGGAGATGCAGATGATATGGAACGGTTCATGGAGGAGATGAGAGAGCTAAGGAGGAAAATTAGAGAACTTCAGTTGAGATACAGTCTGCGCATTCTTATAGGCGATCCCCCGCACCATGACCATCATGATGAGTTTTGCCTTATGCCTTGAATGCTAAGGTTAATAATCATAAATCTCCTGCCTCCCACAATTACATTTTCTTGATGTACTTATTGCTGTGATCCTTTGGTGTTCTGTCATTTTTCTCATTGGAGATTTCATTTTGACTTAGTCTGTAACTTTTTCTGTCAGCAGGGAAGTTTCATCAACTTGCATGGGAAAATGTTTAATAAATATCGTAAATAAAACAGTTTAAAAAGCAGTCTATAGATACACTATCTCATTTACAAGCATGCATATTATATATTAATATGTCAGAATGTGTTTTTTCTTATTTATTTTTCTTTTTTCTATTTTTTTCCTCAAAATGAATACACGTGGATTATATGTATCAGAAAAAAAGTAAGAAGCAAAGAATTTGCCAATCAGCTTATAAAGAGAATGGAGACAATTAAGTACTTGCAACACAATTTAAACACATAAATCTTATATTACCTCTGGATCATTATGAGTATCTCACGGTTT
Organism: Rhinolophus ferrumequinum; assembly: GCF_004115265.2. Classification (NCBI taxonomy): domain Eukaryota; kingdom Metazoa; phylum Chordata; class Mammalia; order Chiroptera; family Rhinolophidae; genus Rhinolophus; species Rhinolophus ferrumequinum. The sequence goes on from NC_046284.1 coordinate 52,328,240, forward strand.
TCTTTTTCACTTATATCCTGGCTATTCTTGTATTTTTTAAAAAACACAAGTATTCTAACAACTTCTTTAATTCCATAAAAATGTTTGCTGATATCTTTGAGATTGTATTAAATTCATACATTGACTGAGGGAGAATTGAAATGTTTTTAATGTTGAGTTGTACCAAACACAATGAATGTTTTTCCTCTTATTGAAGTTTCCTTCTGTGTCCTTCATGAATATTTTAAAATATTTTAATATATGTTCTTATTCAGTTTATTCATATGCATTTAATCTTCCTTGTTGCTATTCTATATGGGATTTTCTCTACCAATATGTGCTTCAACTGTTTGTTTATCTGTGTATATGTATAACAAGACTATTTATTTTGTATGTTAATTTTATATCCTGCTAACTTACTGATTTCTCTTATTGCTTCAGTTAATTTCTCATTGTTCCTATAGGGCTTTTGAGGTATCTTATAATATAATCTGCACATAGAGATGGCTTTATTTCTTTTTATCAATTCTTTTTTTAATTAAAGTTTATTGGGGTGCAAATTGTTAGTAAAGTTACATATATTTCAGGTGTACAATTCTACATCACATCATCTGTTAATCCCATTGTGTGTTCACCACCCAGAGTCAGTTCTCCTTCCATCACCATATATTTGATCCCCTTTACCCTCATCTACCACGCCCGTACCCCCTTACCCTCTGGTAACCACTAAACTATTGTCTGTGTCTATGAGTTTTTGTTTCTCGTTTGTTTGTCTTGTTCTTTTGTTGTTTTGGTTTATATACCACATATTAGTGAAATCATATGGCTCTCTGCTTTTTCTATCTGACTTATTTCGCTTAACATTATACTCTCAAGATCCATCCATGTTGTCACAAATGTTCCTATATCATATTTTCTTACTGCCGAATAGTATTCCATTGTGTATATATACCACTACTTCTTTAACCATTCATCTATCGAAGGACATTTTGGTTGTTTCCATGTCTTGGCCACCGTAAACAAAGCTGCAATGAACATTGGAGCACACGTGTCTTTATGTGTAATGTTTTCAGATTTTTTGGGTAGATACCCAGGAGAGGGATTGCTGGGTCATATCATAATTCTATTCGTAACTTTTTGAGGAACCTCCACACTGCCTTCCATAGTGGCTGCACCAGTCTGCATTCCCACCAACAGTGTATGAGGGTTCCTTTTTGTCCACAGCCTCTCCAACACTTGTTACTATTTCTCTTGTTGATGATAGCCATTCTGACTGGGGTGAGGTGATATCTCATTGTGGTTTGTATTTGCATTTCTCTGACGATTAGTGATGTTGAGCATTTTGTCATATGTCTATTTGCCATTTGTATGTCCTCTTTGGAGAAATGTCTCATCAGGTCCTCTGCCCATTTTTCAATTGGATTGTTTGTTTTTTTGTTGTTGAGTTTCATGAGTTCCTTGTATATTTTGGATATTAGCCCCTTATCGGAGGCACTGTTTGCAAAAATCTTCTCCCATTTAGTTGGTTGCCTCTTTATTTTGTCGATGGTTTCTTTTGCTGTGCAGAAGCTTTTAAGTTTCATATAGTCCCATTCGTTTATTTTAACTTTTACTTCCATTGCCTTTGGAGTCAAATTCGTAAAATGCTTTTTGAACCCAAGGCCCATAAGTTTAGTATCTATGTTTTGTTCTATGCAGTTTATTGTGTCAGGTCTTATGCTTAAGTCTTTGATCCATTTTGAATTAATTTTGGTACATGGTGACAGATAGCAGTCCAGTTTCATTCTTTTGCACATGGCTATCCAATTCTGCCAGCACCATTTATTGAAGAGGCTGTCTTTCCTCCATTGTATGTTTTTACCTTCTTTGTCAAAAATTATCTGTCCATATTTATGTGGTTTTATTTCTGGGTTCTCAATTCTATTCCATTCATCTATGTGTTTCTTTTTCGGCCCATACCATGCTGTTTTCATTATTGTAGCCCTGTAGTACAAGCTAAAGTCAGGAAGTGTGATACCTCCAGTGTTGTTCTTTTTACTTAAGATTGCTTTGGCTATTTGGGGTCTTTTGTAGTTCCAAACAAATCTGATGATTTTTTGTTCTATTTCTTTAAAAAATGCCATTGGTATTTTGATGGGGATTGCATTAAATCTGTGTATTGCTTTGGGTAATGTGGCCATTTTAACTATGTTGATTCTTCCAATCCATGAGCACGGAATGTCTTTCCATTTCTTTGTGTCTTCTTCAATTTCTTTCAAAAATGTCTTGTAGTTTTCAGGATATAGGTTTTTCACATCCTTGGTTAAGTTTATTCCTAGGTATTTTATTCTTTTTGCTGCAATTGCTAAAGGAATTGTTTTTTGTATTATTATTTTTTTGGGGGGGGATTTCATTGTTAGTATATAGGAATGTAATGGACTTTTGTACGTTGATTTTGTAACCCAGCAACTTTACTGTATTTCTTGATTGTTTCTAATAGCTTTTTGGTGGAGTCTTTAGGGTTTTCTATATATGGAATCATGTCATCTGTAAAGAGTGATAATTTAACTTCTTCATTCCCAATTTGGATGCCTTTTATTTCTTTCTCTTGCCTGATTGCTCTGCCAAGGACTTCCAACACTATGTTGAAAAGCAGAGGTGATCCCTGTCCTGTTCCTGAACGTAGAGCAAAGGGCTTCAGTTTTTCACCATTAATTGTGAGATTAGCTGAGGGCTTGTCATATATGGCCTTTATTATGTTAAGGTATTTTCCTTCTATACCTATTTTACTAAGTGTTTTAATCATAAATGGATGTCGTATCTTGTCAAATGCTTTTTCTGCATCATGTGATATAATCATATGATTTTTGTCCTTTATTTTGTTTACGTGATGTATCACATTGATGGATTTGCAGATGTTGAACCATCCTTGTGCCCCAGGGATGAATCCCACCTGGTCGTGAAGAATGACCTTTTTAATGCATTGTTGTATTCAATTTGCTAGAATTTTGCTTAGGATTTTTGCATCTGTATTCATCAGAGATATTGGTCTGTAGTTTTCTTTTTTTTGTGTTGTCCTTACCAGGTTTTGGTATCAGGGTAATGTTGGCCTCATAAAATGAGTTAGGGAGTACTGTCTCTTCTTCAATTTTTTGGAAGAGTTTGAGCAGGATTGGTATTAGATCCCCTTTGAAGGTTTGGTAGAATTCACTAGTGAACCAATCTGGTCCCGGACATTTGCTTTTGGGAAGGTTTTGGATGACTGATTCAATTTCGTTACTGGTGATCAGTCTCTTTAGATTTTCCAGTTCTTCATGTTTCAGCCTTGGAAGGCTATATGTTTCTAAGCACTTGTCCATTTCTTCTAGGTTATTGAATTTGATGGCATATAGTCCTTCATAGTATTCTTTGATGATCCTTTGTATTTCTATGGTGTCCGTGAGAACTTCCCCTTTTTCATTTCTGATTTTGTTAATCAGTGTCTTCTCTCTTTTTTTCTTAGTGAATCCAGCCAAGGGTTTGTCAATTTTGTTAATCTTTACAAAGAACCAGCTCTTTCTCACATTAATTTTTTCTATTGTCTTTTTGTTCTCTATTTCATTTAGTTCTGCTCTGGTTTTTGTTATTTCCTTTCTTCTGCTGACCTTGGGTTTCACCTGTTCTTCTTTTTCTAGTTCTTTAAGGTGTAACATGAGGTTATTTATTTGGGAGTTTTCTTGTTTCTTGAGATAGGCCTGTAATGATATAAATTTCCCTCTTAAAACTGCTTTCGCTGCATCCCCAAAATTTTGGTAGGATGTATTTTCATTGTCATTTGTTTCTATGTATCTTTTGATCTCTCCTCTAATTTCTTTATTGACCCAGTCATTCTTTAAAAGTATGTTGTTTAATCTCCATGTATTTGTGTTTTTTCCTGCTTTCTTTTTGCAGTTGATATCCAATTTCAAAGCCTTGTGATCAGGGAATATGCTTGGTATGATTTCGATCTTCTTAAATTTGCTGAGGCTGATTTTATGTCCCAATATATGGTCTATCCTTGAGAATGTTCCATGTACACTAGAAAAGAATGTATAGTCTGATGTTTTAGGATGAAGTGTTCTATATATGCCAATTCTGTCCATTTCACCTAATGTGTCATTTAGGGCTGCTATTTCGTTATTTATTTTCTGTTTGGATTATCTATCCATAGCTGTCAATGATGTATTTAAGTCCTCTAGTATAATTGTGTTTTGGTGAATGTCCCCCTTTAGTTCTGTTAGTAGTTGCTTGGTATATTTCGGTGCTCCCTGATTGGGGGCATAAATATTGATGACTTATGTCTTCTTGTTGTATAGTCCTGTTTACCATTATGAAATGTCCATCTTTGTCTCTTGTTATTTTTTTCACCCTGAAGTCTGTTTCATCTGACATCATTATGGCTACACCTGATTTTCCCTTGGTACCATTTGATTGGAGTGTCAATTTCCACCCTTTCACTTTGACTCTATGCTTGTCCTTATAGCTGAGATGTGTCTCTTGGAGACAGCATATGGTTGGGTTTAGTTTTTTGATCCAATCTGCCACTCTGTGCCTTTTTATTGGTGAGTTCAGTCCATTTACATTTAGGGTGATTATTGATATGAGAGGATTTCCTGTCATTCTATCTTTAGTTTTCTTTTAAGGCTGTGTCTCCATTGTTTCTTTGCCTTTTTGTTGTTGTCTATTATTTCTGTGTGGTCGTATTCTTTGATGTTTCCCTCTGTTTCTTCTTTTATTACAGTATATATTTCAGTTCTGGATTTTTTTTGAGTGGTTACCCTTAAGTTTATGTAAATGAAAGTTTGATATTTAGAGTATTGCATTTTCTTCAGCACGCTTACTTTCTCCATTCCCATATTCCGGTTCAGGCCTTTACTCTCCCCCTTTTTATGTTTCGGTTGCACAAATTGTCCCTGTTGATGGTGGTCGAATAACCTCCTTTAGTATTTCTTGTAGTGCAGGTCATATATTAGAAAATTCCCTCAGCTTCTGTATGTCTGGAAAGGTCTTTATTCCTCCTTCATATCTAAAGGATATCTTTGTGGGATATATTATTCTTGGCTCATAATTTCTCTCTTTCAATAGTTTGAATATTTGGTTCCACTCCCTCCTGGCTTCTAGAGTTTCTGCTGAAAAATGTGATCATGATCTAATGGGCTTTCCTTTGTAGGTTACCATGTTCTTTTCCCTGGCTGCATTGAGGATTCTTTCTTTGTCGTTGATTTTTGACAGCTTCAATACAATGTGCCTTGGAGAAGGTTAGTTGGGATTGAGATAACTAGGTGTTCTATTTGTTTCTTGGATTCAAGGATCTAGTTCTGTCTACAAGTTTGCGAAGTTCTCATTCACAATTTATTTGAATATATTCTCTGTTCCCTTCTCTCTTTCTTCCTCTTCTGGTATGCCCATTATTCTTATATGGCTCTTTCTGATGGAGTCAGAAAGTTCTTGTAGAGTTCTTTCATTTTTGTATGGCTCAAGTCTCTTTCTTCTTCCATCTGTGTCATTTCCAGGTTTCTGTCTTCGATGTCATTGATTCTTTCCTCCATCTGGTCAACTCTACTACCTAAGCTGGTTATTTCATTCTTAATTTCTTTTATAGAGTTTTTAATCTCCAGTAATTCCATTTGCTTATTTTTTAAAATTTCAATCTCTTTCGTAAAATGCTCATGTTGTTCTTTCATTGTTTTTCTGAGTTCATTAAACTGTCTTTCTGTGTTTTCTTGCATCTCGTTGAGTTTCTTCAGAACTGCAATGTTGAATTCTCTGTCATTTGAGTCACATGTTTCCATATCTTTAAGTTCCTTTTCTGGAGAGTTTTCACTTTCTTTCTGAGCTGTCTTGTTGCCTTGGTTATTCATGGCAATTACTGATTTATTATTTCTCTTCCTAGACATCTAGAGGAGTGGCTTCTGTAACAGGTTGATAGGAAGAGGTCTTTCTTTTGTTTTCCAGTACTTGTTGGTAGAATGTTTTATTTTCTCTCCGACAGCAGCCTTTTTTTTCTCTCTCACACGGTAGTGCTATGTTTTCTCTACACTATTCCAGCTTCTCACACAATGGGGGGATTCCCTGCGAAATGAGCTTCTCCTCTGTTCATAGTTCACCTGGGTCACAGGGCGCAGTGTCCCGGTGGGTATGCGGAGAGGTTTTGAAGTTCCAAAGCTCTTTCTGCACAAGATTCAGAGCCCGTATGTTTCAGCAGTTCTGTTTATTCCAGCAAGGATCCGCCCAGATAGGTGGGGCCAGGGGAGGGGTGAGTTGTGAGAGGTGGCCCAGAGCAATGGCTGCGACCACCACACAGCGGGTCCTACTTCCACAGCTCCCTCCCCTTTGCCGGAACTAGTTGAGCTGTGAATCTGTGTCTGTGTTCCACAGTTCTCAGAACAGCAAATATTCTGTTCTTTTGATCTGACACTGCTACTGTTCCGCTTCTAGCACCTGGCAGGTGGGGGCGGGGCAAGGTCTGGGAGGGTAGGGAGGGGGTGGCTAGTCTCAGTGCCTAAGGCTTCCGTTCTCTGCTGGGCAGTGAGGGTTTAAACCACCGTTTTCAGCCTTCTTCCCTCAGTCTTTTCTCCAAGGTCTCTGCCGTGAATGTTGGGTTCAGCCGTGTTATATGCTGCCCCCTCAGCCTTGTGGGCCCTAAGCGGAGCCCTAGCAGTCCTAGCAATTCCTTTATCAATTGCAGCAAAAAGAATAAAATACCTAGGAATAAACTTAACCAAGGATGTGAAAATCCTATATGCTGAAAACTACAAGACATTTTTGAAAGAAATTGAAGAAGACACAAAGAAATGGGAAGACATTCCGTGCTCATGGATTGGAAGAATCAACATAGTTAAAATGGCCATATTACCTAAAGCAATACACAGATTTAATGCAATCCCTTCAAAATACCAATGGCATTTTTTAAAGAAATAGAACAAAAAATCATCAGATTTGTTTGGAACCACAAAAGACCCCAAATAGCCAAAGCAATCTTAAGTAAAAAGAACAATACTGGAGGTATCACACTTCCTGACTTTAGCTTGTACTACAGGGCTACAATAATCAAAACAGCATGGTATTGGCAGAAAAAGAGACACATAGATGAATGGAATAGAATTGAGAACCCAGAAATAAAACCACATAAATATGGACAGATAATTTTTGACAAAGAAGGTAAAAACATACAATGGAGGAAAGACAGCCTCTTCAATAAATGGTGCTGGCAGAATTGGATAGCCACGTGCAAAAGAATGTAACTGGACTGCTATCTGTCACCATGTACCAAAATTAATTCAAAATGGATCAAAGACTTAAGCATATGACCTGACACAATAAACTGCATAGAAGAAAACATAGATACTAAACTTATGGGCCTTGGTTTCAAAGAGCATTTTACGAATTTGACTCCAAAGGCAATGGAAGTAAAAGCTAAAATAAACGAATGGGACTATATGAAACTTAAAAGCTTCTGCACAGCAAAAGAAACCATCGACAAAATAAAGAGGCAACCAACTAAATGGGAGAAGATTTTTGCAAACAGTGCCTCCGATAAGGGGCTAATATCCAAAATATACAAGGAACTCATGAAACTCAACAACAAAAAAACAAACAATCCAATTGAAAAATGGGCAGAGGACCTGATGAAACTTTTCTCCAAAGAGGACATACAAATGGCAAATAGACATATGAAAAAATGCTCAACATCACTAATCGTCAGAGAAGTGCAAATACAAACCACAATGAGATATCACCTCACCCCAGTCAGAATGGCTATCATCAACAAGAGAAATAGTAACAAGTGTTGGAGAGGCTGTGGACAAAAAGGAACCCTCATACACTGTTGGTGGGAATGCAGACTGGTGCAGCCGCTATGGAAGGCAGTGTGGAGGTTCCTCAAAAAGTTACGAATAGAATTATGATATGACCCAGCAATCCCTCTCCTGGGTATCTACCCAAAAAATCTGAAAACATTACACATAAAGACACGTGTGCTCCAATGTTCATTGCAGCTTTGTTTACGGTGGCCAAGACATGGAAACAACCAAAATGTCCTTCGATAGATGAATGGATAAAGAAGTAGTGGTATATATACACAATGGAATACTATTCGGCGGTAAGAAAGATGATATAGGAACATTTGTGACAACATGGATGGATCTTGAGAGCATGATGCTAAGCGAAAGAAGTCAGACAGAAAAAGCAGAGAACCATATGATTTCACTGATATGTGGTATATAAACCAAAAACAACAAAAGAACAAGACAAACAAATGAGAAACAGAAACTCATAGACACAGACAATAGTTTAGTGGTTACCAGAGGGTAAGAGGGGTGGGGGTTGGGAGATGAGGGTAAGGGGCATCAAATATATGGTGATGGAAGGAGAACTGTCTCTGGGTGGTGAACACACAATGGGATTTATAAATGATGTAATACAGAATTGTACACCTGAAATCTATGTAATTTTAGTAACAATTGTCACCCCAATAAATTTAAAAAAAAAAAGAAGTTCATGTGGAATATATGCTCAGAAAATGTCAGAGAAGACCCTACGCATTCACCTTGGGCTGGCCTCCAGGCTCTGCATAAGCAGAAAGTAAAGCATTATTTAAAAAATTCTCCAACTCAGAGCTCATCATCAAAGACAGGGAAAGTACCTTTCTTGTTTTTTTTTTGTTGTTGTTGTTGGCTGTAGGCTTTTAAAGTAAGTCTTTCCAAACACTGATTGACCACTGAACTAATGATACACAGGGACACACATGACAAAGTATCCAGAAGTTACAAAAGTATTTTAAAAAATCACTAAACAAGGAAACAACAACCCACAACAAAGAGCAGCAACAAAACCTGGGAAGTGGGAGGATATGATTTCTAGAGCTGACTCTTTCTAATATTCAGAACTTCCAGATTCCAACACAAATTGTGAGGCATATGAAGAAACAGAAAAGTATGGTCCATTGACATGAAAGAAAAAAACAATAGAAACCAACTGTGAGAAAGTTCATGTATTAGACAAACTAGCAAAGATTTTAAAGCAACTGTCTAAAATATGCTCAAAGAGCTAAAGGAAAACATGGGTAAAGGACTAAAGAAAATGATGAAAAGAATATCTCAGCAAATATGGAACATCAGTACAGAGACAGAATAGAGAGATAGAAAACATAATAAAAATTCTGGAGCTCAAAGTTTCAATAATTGAAATGAAAAGCTCACTAGAGAGGTTTGACAGCACATTTGAGCAGGCAGAAGAAATAATCATTTAATTTAAATGTTAGGCCAGGAACAGGAAACTTGTTATCTTAAAAGCCATCTTGTCTTGCTTTGTACCTTGTACCTGCTGGCTTGTGTTTGCCTTAGGCCTGGAGAAGCTGCCTGGAATGTAGAAACCATCTTATCCTGTCTTGCTTTGTACTTTGTCTCCTAGGGGCTTGTGATCAGCGGGCCTGGGGAGTCCTGGGCAGTCTGGATGGAGGCCTGGGGGCCAGGGTGTGGAGTCGGAAGGCTTGGTCATGCCCTGAAACCCTTTGTTGCTAGAGACAATGCAACAAAAACCCCCTGAAGCATTGAAGGGGAAACAACCTTGTTTACTGCCTTGTAGGGAAGATGTTGAAGAAAATTTGCCTTCATTGGTTGATGTGAGCTCCTGTCTATTAGAGTTTATATGTTCCCATATGTGAGGTAATTTTTGTGCTGTGATCAAGGGTTGAGTAAATTCCCCCTTTGGTCTCATTTTCCCGAGCAGGGGAGATAAGAGATGATGTTTGCTGTTCTGTCTGTGTTGTGAGTTGATGTTTAGCTTATTGTTAAAGAAATTCTTGATCAGGGGTTGAGAGAATTTCCTCTTTGTTCTGTCTGTTTCGCCCACATCAACAGATGAAGTAAAAAAGTAGCTAAGTTATATCAGGACGATGTGACGGGTACATTGCCAGGCTTTGGAAGACCTTGGGCTGATGGTCCCAAACAAGAACAGTAGTTATTGTTTATCCGGATGAGTTGCCCCTTCGGCCGGATGGGCAACATTCATATCAGTAACTGCCGGACCCTCCCGGAACTGGCCATTGCCAGAGGGGGAGGCAGGAACAAAGAGCCTGGTTCTAAGGTACATTTTTGGAAAAGATATATATATGACAGACCTCAGTTGGCAGTGTAATTATTATTATTTCATCATTTGGTCATTTGTCATTGGTGACTTTTCATCATTCTAACATTTTGAAGACTTCTGACAACATGCAACTTACAACACCAGGGGATGTCCTGACTTTCAGCCAAGAACCTGGTGAGGTCTTGCTGGTTCCCAACCTCTCCAGTGTTGTTCCCCACGGTTAGCCTTTTAGAGAACTTGTTAACATCTTAAAAACTTATATGCAGCTTCAGCTTACAACATCAGAGGACTTCTTGACTTCTAAGAACAACAACAATGACAACAGCAACATTCTTCAGATTGTTAACACCTTGAAAACTTATATGCAGCTTGCAGCTTACAGCATCAGAAGATGCCTTGACTTCTAACAACAACAACAATGACAACAGCAGCAACATTCTTGGCAACTAGCAAACAGCGGTGTGGGAGATGTCTGAGTTTCTCTCAGCTGCAGACCTGGCAAGGTTTTGATTTATGACTTTTCTAGTGTTGTTCTCCCCCGGTTTGGTGAGCTTTTGACATCTATTGTAATAGTTACTCTCCTATAGAGTTTATTACTGCTTTTGGATACTCCTTACTGGTGTTATTTGTATATTTAGCCAAGATTTTTGATCAATAGTGAACTTATGTTGGGATCTCTTAAACTTATATGTATGTATACTCCTTTGACATGACATTGTTATCAATGTATATAGTTTAATCTTAACCACCTTTACTTTCTGACATTAACATATTCTGACGTTAGCATATTAATTGCCTTAATTAATTAACATATTCTTAATTAATTAGCATATTCTGATATTAACATTAATATTCCTGACATTAACGTATTAATTGCCTTTGTCTTTTGCTATTGCATATTGCTAAATAAATTAATTTAGATATTTATAAGTAAATAATTAATTAGCTCCATTCTATCATGTGTCCCTCCATCTTCTTTTCCCCCCCGCTAGTCATTACACCCCTCCTATAAAACTCCATACCCCTTTTTGCTCGGGAGGTTATGGTCTTTTCTAGCCTGCCCTCCCGCAGCTCAAACAAGCCAAATAAATTCTAATAGACCAATTTTGGCCTCCTGTGACTCATTCCCTCAGTCGTGCCTAACATTAAAGATAGATCAATTGAGATTATCCAGTACAAGGAGCAGAAAGAGAAAAGAAAGAAGAAAACTGAACAAAGCCTAAGAGACCCATGAGACACCACCAAGCATAATAACATATGCTTGGAAACATATGATGGGAATCCCAAAAAGAGAAGAGAAATAGAAAGGGAAAGAAGGAATTTTTGAACAAATAATGGCTGAAAATTACTCAGAGGAAAGACATTGATCTATGCATCCAAGAAGTTCAATTTATCCAATCAGGATAAACTTAAAGAGATCGAAACCAAGACACATTATAGTCATATCCCCAAAACCAAATATAAGGCACTACACTGCAGCAACTATAATGTTGGCAACTTTCTAGTTTTGGAGTTAGGGTGGTTGTTTCACAAGTGTGAAAAGGGAGAGGGAAGGGAAAGGAAGGGAAACTTAGGGAAAAGAAGGGAAGGAAAAAAGGACAAGCAGGGATTAATGATAGGATGTGCTGTGAACTAAGGATTATGATGAATCTGTTCATCTGTGGTCCATATTAAAAATGTCTTAATGCTTTCTGATTTTAGCTGTCTGACAGTCTCTCTACATGAAAACAGGTCAAATGTTGGGGTGCAAGTTTCCAATGTGGAGAGAGGAAAACGGAGAAGACAAGAAGGAAGTTGGTGAAATCAGTTTGGAGTATATGGATTTTGAGGTCCCTCAGGGAGGGCATTTCAAGCAGTGGTGTCCAATAGAAAGTTGGCAACCAGGGTCTGAGGCTCAGGGGAGGGAATAGCCTGGAGATACAGACTTGGGAATCATCTGTCTTAGTAGGAAACGAACAGAGATCATCCAGGGAGGGAGAACGTATGGAGTGAGAAGAGGGAAGGCCCAGGAATACCGCTACTCAAGGTGGCCGCGCAGCTTCCTGGCGGGCACCACCGCCAGGGCTCGAGTCAGGCAGGGCCGGTGTTGGAAGCCGGCTGTGGGGCTCCGTGGCTGAGCGCTCTTGGCGAAGTCGGGTACCCTCCCTGTGATCAGCAGTCACACCTGGCGAGAATGCGCATCTCACAGGAATGCTGGGCGAGGACTTGAGAAGATGTGCCAGGTAAATACAGCACCTGCGGTCAGGAAGCCTCCGCTTCCTGCTCTCTCGGTGACTCCCCCATTGCCACCACACCCGCACCCGGGTCGCCCCTGCTGGGTCCTCGGGGATGGGAGTGAGGAGGGCGGGTCCGGGGCTGAGCTCGGGTGACGCGGCGCTCACGTGACTGGCTGGGCGCCCTTGTGGGCTGCAGACCTGGCGCCCGCCCTGCGGTGCCGTCCTGGCGCCCACCGCTCCCGTCGCCTGTGTGGAACCAGCTCCCTGAGCTGCCCAGGCGGCGGGCGGGCTTCCGCGAGCACGAGGAGGCGCGGGCCTGGCCCGGGCCGCAGGTCAGTGTGCAGCTGGGCGCTGTCGGCGGCCCGGGCAGGGGAGGGGGTGGATGCGAGCAGGATCCGTGAGCCGCTGCGGGGCGGGGGTCAGAGGGGGGGAGAACGAGGGGTCCAAGATTGGGGAGAAGGGGGTCATGGCGCAGGCATGGGCAGGTGGGGAGGGAGCACCCCGCTAGAGACCCTGCCGCCTCCTCGGCTCCCCAACTGTGTGCCCTCCATCCATTCTCGAGCCTAAAATGGGGTGGAGCCCCTGCAGTGCGACAGTGAAACGTAGGCATGTTCTGGGAATCACCCCCTTCTCACACACTGCGCCTATGAAGAAATATTGACCTTCGCGAAAAGGGGGTGAGGGTGGGGCAGGTTGCCTGCAGGGGAGGGGGACACAGAGGCCCAGTAGTTTGGACAGCGTCCTCGTCTGGTGGCTAAGGCGTGAAAACAGATACTGTGACTGAGGTGCGGGTCGGGGGAGGTAAGGGAGGAAAATGTTGAGTGAGGAGAGCTGAGATTCAAGAAAGAGACCTGAGTCCCTGTGCATCCATGGAACTCCCAGTCCCTTCCCTTGTCTATCTGCAGGTTTATGTGTCTGTTGTTCTCAGAATTGCACTAAGCTAGAAAAGGAGGAGGAAGCTATCCAGAATTCCTGCTGGTCAGTGAAGAAGGAGTGTGGCTGGACAGGAACCCAGAGGTGTGGGGAGTGTGGGGGGCACCGCCCAAGCAGAATTTGGCGCCCCACTGCCCACCTCCCAACACATTTACACACACTCCACCTCCTAGATCAATGGCAGGGCCTGCCAGAGACATGGTTGGCTCAGGTGTGTGGGAGGAATGGTGGGGGAAAGGGTGGCGGAAGGCACACTTGGAGGACTGGGCCAGGTTAGGGGAACCTGACGAGGGGCAAGATGCAGTATCACAGGCTTGCATTCCACCCTCAAGCTTTCAGTCTCCCTTATCTCCTCTTTGTCTCCTCTTCCTCCCCACTCCACCCCCAGGACAGGAAAAGGAGGGGACATCTTAACATGGAAGAACTCTGCAATGAAAATGAAGCAGTGCCTGAGAAGCAAGTAAAGATGGAAAACCAAGAACAGCCACAGGATGCGGGAAAGCCAGCAATAGCTGGTACTCTGGATGACAAGAAGTTAGAAAATGAGGAAAAGATAGAAAACAAGAGAAAGACAGAAGATGAGGAAATACTTAAAGATAAGGAAGAGCCAGAGGAGGGAAAGCCAAAAGAAGAGGGAAAGCCAGAGAGCCAGGAAAAACCAAAAGAAGAAGGAAAACCAGAGAATGAGGGAAAACCAAAAGAGGAAGGAAAACCAGCCAGTGAACCAAGGGCTGCAGGAAAGCGCCCAGCTAGGGATGATGTACCCAGGAAAGCCAAAAGAAAAACCAACAAGGGGCTGGCTCAGTGCCTCAAGGTGTACAAGGAAGCCGTTCATGATATGCATTTGAGCAATGAGGAGATAAGAGAATTTGACGAGATGGCTAGGGGCGAGGATAAGGTGAAGAAAACCAGACAGAAATTGGGGGGAGAGAGGTTATGTGGATGGAAAAAAGTTTACAGGACCCCTACCACCTGAGGGGCCCAAGGGAACTCTGGGGTGGCCACAGGGCCCCACAAAGGGTCTTTGAAGGCATTCCTTTAGTGTAGTGTTTGGCAGGCATTTGCCAGGCTCTGGGCTTTAACCTTATGCTAATACTTTGCTTTAGGTGTCAAATCTTGTTGCCAGCAGCCTTTTGACCCAAAAAGAACACTCTTATCAGTAGGGAATTTTCACCCATGTGCACTGCAAAGGCATTATGATGCTTGGAAAAATAAAGCAGCTTATATCATCTACAGAATCAGTTCACTTTTGTAAAAAACATAAATTTATATAGTACATCTATGCCCAAGAAAAATGGAAAATTTTTTTCACTAAAAGGTTAACAATGTTTTTTCTGAGTTGTGAGGTTGTGGGCAATTTATCTTCTTTGTGTATTTTCTACTCATCTGTTTATTTTTCCCTAAAAACCACACATTACTTTTCTCATAAAGAAATACTAAAACACAAAAAAAGGAAAACAATGCATAAAATAGCAATACAAAGAGAACTGTTCAGTGAGTTTTAAAGGCAGTGGAGGCAAAATTCTTGTCAGAACTTAAAAATATGTAAAACTCACATTATCCCTGGGACTCATATCTAGAGGAATCAACCTGGTAGTTATAACAGATTCATTATTGTAAAGACCAGTCTTTTTATCTGTGCAATGGGGATCATACTTGCCTCACAGAATTGCCGGGTGGATTAGATGAGGTACTTAATATGGGAGCTGTGTTGGGCTGGTCTCTACCTTTCCTCCTACACTAGCAGGACCAGAAACCCATCAGACACTTGAAGGAGGGTTGAGGTACATCTCACCTGTGCCCAGGAATAAGTACAGGAAGCCAGAAGGTGGGTGTCACCCTCCACTGGATAGTCAGGTCTGCTGTGCACTCTGCTTCTCATGAGTCTTGTTTCCTCTTAAGGCCCCCACTGCTGCTGATGGGCGAATATCCTCAAGGCGACAAAGCCCAGGTGATTTCCCTGGAGTCCACAGTGAGCCCCAAACCTGCGCCAGCCATGACACCTATAGAAGTAAGGATAAATCTCTTTTCTTCATACTTATGCTTACGCAAGTGGGTAACACCTCAATGATGTTTCAGCCTCTAATGGATTTCAGATTTTTTAGTAAAACAATCCTTTCTGCATTTGTTGTTTTGTAAGTGTGTTTTTGTATATAGTCATTTCTCCACCAGATTCAGTTATGGGAGGCTGGGATAAAATCTGAGTGGTACACAGTTTTTCTCATCTGTCAGTGCCTTATCTGCTTGATTCCTCTTTCCTTAGAGGAAATGATCTCCTGGGAAATTCCTGCCAGGTCCCACCTTATAAGGTTTGCACACCTACCTACACTTGTGGTTTTTTAGAGCATTGCTACTCAAATAGTAGTCCAGCTGCTATGGACCAGCTGCATCAGCATCACCAGAGAGATAGTTAGAAATGCAGAATCTCAGGTCCCCATCCCAAACTTACTGAATCAAAATTTCCATTTTAACAAAATCTGTAGGTGATTCCTGTGCCCATTAAAGTTTTAGAAGCACTGGTTTATAAGGAGACTCTCCTCAGCCTTGTCACTCCCACTTTCACATAAAATATGTACCTAGAAGGATAAATACATGTGCTACATTAGACAAGTTATTAAATAGACCTGTGTTTGTCAAACTGCAGTTCCACACCCCCTACATTAGTAGGGAGTTAAACAAATTCAATGAGTTGACCTGCAATGTCTTCATGAAGTAGGGTAGAATAAAATTGATTAGGGCCAAATAGTAAATATTAGATTATATTGCAGTTAGGTAGGGTGAGTACTGTTTTGTGAAATTTGTGTTTCAGTTATGTATATATGTATGTTTGTACACCCTGAGTTGTGATTAAAAAAAGTCTTTCTGATTGTGTGCTGAAGTTTTTGTTTGTTTGTTTTGTTTTGTTTTTAATTGACACTGCATTACACTCTGCTTCTCAAAGCACAATCTGTCCTTTCCATCCTGGCACCTCTAATGCCGAGCACAATGCCTTGAAAGTAATAAGTTCTTAATAAATTTGTAAATAAGAACAGTTGAGTTAGAAGTTCTTGTCCCAGATCATTCCAGGTGTAAATAAATAACTGTACTCCTCTAGGAGGGTTTACTTGCAGTTCCAAATGGAAGATCATGTAGAAGAATTTGTACTACAAATTTTACCTTATCTCATTTTATTAATGCATGCATGTTTTTAAAGTTTGCTAATCTTCCACATATCAGAATCACCAGAGGACTTTGTTGAAAATGTAAACTCCCGATTCCCACCCCAGATCCACTGAGTAGAGCTCTAGAATCCCCATTTTTAACAAACTTGCTAGGTGATTGAGATTCATACTAAAGGCTAATGTCCACTGACATATATTCATTATGCTCTCAGTCATATTAAGCATAAAACACCATAAGGTAAGCAGAAGAAAAGAGTTACAATGTCTGTTTTGGGGAGGGGTAGGGGAGTTGAAGGCCTTTTTAAAGTATAAAACAAAGTTTGGAAGTAAGAATCCATAAGGGTAAGATTAATATATCTACTGAAGAGATCTTGAAAGTGTCTTTAGAGCAAATCACACCTATAATCAAAGGCAAGTGAAAGGCATATCATAATATGGTGTATTTCCTTTTCCAGATGCTATGATAATTATGGCAGCTAAACAGTAGCATTGCTAAAAAGATGCATGAGATCCCAAATGTCAATGCTTGCAAATCCGTAGTTTAGTGCAGGGGAAAAAAATAGGGTGCAATACAGCAACAGCATTAAGGATATGCCTCATAGCTACAAGCTGTGTCATAGTGAGGGGTCTGGAGAGGCTAGGTATGAGCTCCAGTTGTCTTCCCTCTCTATAAAAGCCCTTAAAATACACACTTCTTCTTTTGGATCAGGAACCACTGATGTGTGCACAAAGTACATCAGAACCAGAGAGCACAAAATGGAGTCTCAGGCCAGGATTCTCACACATCGCTGGTTATGTAGGCATATTCTTGCTATGTAGCCAGCTTCAACAGCAGAGCTCTTGGTGAGAAGGTTCACCTAGATCAAGTGCAAATGATTAACTTGTTACCAACAAACAAAGCCGAAAAACTGGTACAACGCACCCAAAACTCCTCAGACCCATGGTTATAAAACAACACTCTTAGTATGTTTCATGTCTTTACCATGGGTCAGTGCCACACAGGTACATTTCTTATTTCAGTAGAACAGCTCAGAAAAATCCCAGTCCTGTTAGAACTAACTCTCTAAGAACAATGTACCTCTAACCCTCTTTACAATGTGAATAAAGCTGAATAGAGATATCCTTTCTCAGTGCAGACACAATTCCCAGGGGTACTACTAACATGGCCCTCACCCATGTGCTGGATCTCTCTCCATATTCCCATACAGATTCACTCTCCACACCCCTCCACCCTGTTCTGTATCCTGGGGATTCTGACCTGTATGGACTACATCAAAGGACTCCCTTGTCCTTTGGGAGCCAGCAATGGACAATGTGGTCAGGAAATTTTCCTCCCACCTTGTTCCCTGAAGTGTCATGGGATGCTGACTGAGTTTCTTCTCCAAAGGTTCCTGGAAGATGGCCCTTTCCAGATAGGCTCTATATCTCCAGCTTTTAGTAACCCCTCTTTCCCTTTGTCCCTCAGGCCTAGGACTGATAATCCTACCTTTACTAGAAAAGGAGTGTTGCACTATCCCTTCTGGTTTTTCAATAACCTTCCCACATCCTTATATGTTGTCCTTAAAAAAAAAATAAAAAAATAAAAAACTTCTCTCAAACTTTCTAATGCAAATGATTTCCCACCACACACTTCTCAAATACAGTAGTTGATACCACAAGTTAACCCAGGAATTAGGTTGCTCATGTGAGGTGGGACAAAATCTCCTTACGATGGGGATGAGGAGAATGGGGAGCAGGTGTTAAGAGAGGTTCAGTGGTACATGGCGTAGTAGTATCACACTTACTCAAATTAACACTACTGGTGGCATGGAATGAAGTACCCAAAGTTTTGGAAAATCAAGTGGCTGTGTCATTTAAGCACTGTGTCAAAAATAATTATCAAAAGGCTGTGGAGTCATCTGTGTTTATCTGATGGTCTTAAAGAGTATGCATAGGAAAAATAGGAAAGTGAAAGCTATGAAAATACAACAAAACACATATAGAGCACCAGAAAGACTGCATGGTATGTTTTAAGGAGTCCTTCATCTTAGGGCAGATAAAGCTGAGTACCAAGCCCAGGTACTCATATTGTCACAGATTTCCGTTGCTAATTAAGTGCTCTATCTGCTATGACTTTTTACAATAAAATAAGGGCACTAGTAGGAAAAGAGATACATAGGATAGGGTCATTTGTGTAGACATGCTCCGAGGCATTAAGAAATGCATTGCTGAGATGGTTACCGGCATCCTTAAAGATTTCTGCGGGCCTGTACTCTGTAGGATGGAGACAATGGTGAAGAATGCTTCAGTGGAATTAGGCTACTTAATCTTAACGTAAATGAAGGGATCCCAGAGCGGTGGAGGTCAAATGATAGTACCCAACCATATGAGACAAGGTGAGTGTAACTGTCACAATAAGCTAAAGGTATGAAATGGTATTTAGAAGATGTTTGACCAACAGGGATCTGTGGTGATGGCTAATCAGAGAATTCCTATAAAATAAAATAATTGGGCATCCTATAGGATGCTGCCCAATATATTCAGGCAAAAAAAAAAAAAGTAAGTCTGCTGGAAAACCTAATTTGAGATGCTGTAGTGGGGTTACTGAACTTCTTACCCAACTGAGGGTAATGCAGGGTACTTCTAAGGTAGGACTCTGCAGCCACTGGTATATAATATGAATTTTCCACTAAACCTTTCCCAGGGGGACCTGCAGACACTTTTCAGGGTGACTGTGCACTAGGGAAAGGGAAATATCAAGACCTTCTGGGAGTTATTAACTAAAGGCTCCAAACTGGTGTTAGTCTCTAGACTAAGGAACAGTGAAGCAAAAGGATAGACAATACAGAAAAGACTGTGAGACACTAATGGGGCATGGTGTGAAAAAAATTGAATTTTTATGTAATCAAAGTCCCACAGGAAGAGGAGAGAGAGAATGGGGAAGAAACACTATGAAAAAATAATGGAAGATCGACTTCTGGCATGGCAGCATGAGGAGCACCACTGACCTGATTCCCAGTGTAAATCGTAAAAATTATATTTAAAAAACCAACAAAGGCCATTAAAAGCCTTTGGAAATGATCCTAAGGACAAACAGCACATTAACAAACATCTGTTCAAGAAAATCTACAGAAATTAAGTAAGAAAGGTGAAAGAATGTAATATTTGAACCAAGACTGCTTCCTCCCCTCTTTCCAAGCTCAGTGAGGTGGATACTCCATTCCAGACTGCTGCAGCCAAAAACACAGGGCTCCCTCTCCTGTAGCTCCCAGCCAGAGGACTTCCTTCACAAGAGGAGCAGTACTTTAACATTTCTTATCCTTACCCTAGCTGCCTGTTGCTGAGACTAAGTCCTGGATGAGCTCAGTTGAGAGGTAGTGCTCCCTTCTGCCCAACCTCTACTTGTGGAACAGAGAATCCATCTCATAGTGTAATGAGAATACTAGGACCCAGATCACCTTTGATCAAGCATATGAGGCTGTCGACATAAGAAATCCAAACCTGCAGAAAAATTTTATAGGAGTTTATTAGAGTTTATTTGAGCCAAAACAGAAGATACACCTGGAAGCAAGATCTCAACAGACTGAGAAAATTGCTTTGGAGAATGACAGTTTGCAGTTTCTTTTATGTATTTGGAATTAAGTAGTGAACTAAGAAAGATTACATGAAGGTGGAAGAAAGCAAGGCTTGGCTTGGATTATAGGATAGTTAACAAGACTATGTGCTCCTCTGAGGTGGTTGCAATTCCTAGGGGTCTGAAAAAGAGGCGTTTCAAAGGCATGCTAACCTGGTTGCATGGAAACAATGGACAGGGCTTGCTTAAGGCAAAGATAACTCTTTTACTAAAGAAGTTATATGCTTGGGATGTGACTACCCATCATGAACTGCTCAGTTAGGAATTCATGATCAGATCATCTGTTGAGGTTACTTTCAGTTAGATTTATTACAGTTTACCCTTTTCATCCTCAAGGCAGTGGTACTATGCCAGGAAAGGCAAGCTGAGAGGCCCTTAGGCAGCTGCCCTCCTCCATTGAGGGCTCAGATCCTAGACAGGGGTAGTAGGCAGAAAGAAGCTTTCCATGGTCTCTACCCCCATTTCCAGAGCCCTTGCTCAGAGATTTTACCAGGAGGATAAGCAAGCCATAAAATTGTTTCTTATTTCTTCCCAAAGGAACTGGCTTTTCTGTAACAGAGCGTGAAGAATCTTAAGGCTAAAAACACTCTCAAGAAGAGTGATTGTTGTGGTGGAAAGAAATCTGGAGGATATTCATGGATCTAATGAATGCACAACCTAGACTGTAGGCTGTTTGTTTGTAGGAGAGACCTGAGGAATAAGACAGCTAGAGGAGCCCTCCTGGAGTCAGAACAAATATCATTATCAAACGCTGACCTCAGCAACTATTTCTTGGAAGGAACCACAATTTGATTGGATTAGTTTGTAGAGGAATTTATCCCCTAGGGCACTGTTGAAAACAATAGAGCAATCAGCTTGCAATTAGTGGAATTTAACAGCTGGATATAATTTGGAAAAGAGGGGGAATAAAGCTCTGTCAAGGCCACTGTTGTTTTAATGACTGTGTTCATACCCAAAGTTCACCCATTGGAGGCTTAACAGTGTGTATGTGTGTGTCGGTGGGGGGGGGGGTAGACTTTGCTAAAATAGGCCAACCAGTCACAAAGCAAATAAACAAGGAAATAACAATAACAAACTATCGCTGGGGAGAGTATCCAGAGTTGCTACAATATATTGTCTAATATGACAAGTTTTTAGCAAAAATTATGTGACATGCAAAGAAGGAGGAAATATAACCCATACACTGGAAAAAGAAGAGCAAGCCACAGAAACTGTCTGTGAGAGTGGTTAGATATCAGATATAATAGAAAAAGACTTCAAAGTTTTGTTTACATATTTATATATAATATCCAAAAGAAAATATCAATAAAGAGATAGATATTATTTTTAAAAGAACCAAAAGGAATTCTGGAGATGAAAAGTACAATAACCAAAGGAAAAAATTCACTGGAGGGCTCAACAATAAATTTGAACAGCTAGAAAAACCATTAGCAACCTTGAAGTCAGATCATTAGAGATTATGCAAGCTGAACAACAGTGGGAAACAAGAATGAAGAAAATGAACAGAACCTCAGAGACATGAGGCACACCATTGTGCATACCAGCATTATGTGTAATAGGAGTACCAGAAAGAGAGGACAGAGAATGCATTTTTGGGACTACAACATATAGAAATTTAATATATGTATAATATATCTGCCAATAGCAACACAAAGGAAGTAGGGAACAAAGCTGTAACGGGCTAAAGAAATGACTACAGATGGTAAAGTAATAATTACAAGAATGTATTGTTGACTTTGCAAACTTAATGGATGTAAAACATAACAATAATAGTATAAAAGGGGGGCAAGGGAATACAGTTATATAGCAGTAACATTTCTATATGTCACTGGAATTAAGCTGGTACGAATCTGAAGCTAATTATGAAATGTAAAAATGTATATAGTAAACCTTAGAGAAACCACTAAAAAAGTAACTAAAAATATGGTTAAAAGGTATTAAGGTATGCTACATTTAAAAAAATAACCATGGCGGGGTGGGGGGGTTTGGATCAAAATGGCGGCGTGAGGTGAGCCTCTGTAAATCTCCCCTGGAATTTACAAATAATCGAACAACAATAACTCCACAAAGAACTCCCTGCACAGCAGAAAGCAAGAAGAAGAGACCCACTACTGAATTCACCGAAAGCTGGGCGTTCACAGAAAGGTGGGCGAATCGCAGGAGTGGGGGAGGAGGAAAGGGAGAGGTGCGGAGATGGAGCCGTGGGCGGACGCAGGACCCAGACCTAGCTCAGTGATCCGAGCTCGCTGCATCCTGGAACTACCACAGCTGTGGGAGAGGGAAGAACTCAGACTTCTAGGGCTCCGCTTATAGCCCAAAGGGCTGAGGGGGCAGCATATAACACGGCTGAACCCAACGCTCACGGCAGAGACCTCGGAGAAAAGACTGAGGGAAGAAGGCTGAAAACGGTGGTTTAAGCCCTCACTGCCCAGCAGAGAACGGAAGCCTTAGGCACTGAGACTAGCCGCCCCCTCCCTACCCTCCCAGACCTCGCCCCGCACCCACCTGCCCAGTGCTAGAGGCGGAACAGTAGCAGTGTCAGATCAAAAGAACAGAATATTTGCTGTTCTGAGAACTGTGGACCGCAGACAAAGATTGGCAGCCCAACAAGTTCCGGCAGAGAGAAGGGAGCTGTGGAAGCAGGACTGGCTGTGGTGGTGGTCGCAGCCATTGCTCTGGGCCACCTCTCACAACGCACCCTGCCCCTGGCCCCACCAATCTGGGCGGATCCCTGCAGGAGTAAACAGAAGTGCTGAAACATACGGGCTCTGAATCTGGTGCAGGAAGAGCTTTGGAACTTCAAAAGCTCTCCACATACCCACACGGACACTGCGCCCTGTGACACAAGCGAACTATTAACAGAAGAGAAGCCCATCTCCCAGGGTATCCCCCCATTGTGTGAGAAGCTGGAATAGTGCAGAGAAAACACAGCACTACTGTGTGAGAGAAATAAAAGGCTGCAGTCAGAGAGAAAATAAAACATTCTACCAACAAGTACTGGAAAACAAAAGAAAGACCACTTCCTATCAACCTGTTGCTAAGGCCACTCCTATACATGTCTAGGAAGAGAAATAATAAATCAGTAATTGCCATGAATAACCAAACCAACAAGACAGCTCAGAAAGAAAGTGAAAAGTCTCCAGAAAAGGAACTTAAAGATATGGAAATATGTGACCTAAACGAAGGAGAATTCAAGATTGCAGTTCTGAAACAACTCAACGAGATGCAAGAAAACACAGAAAGGCAGTTTAATGAACTCAGAAACACAAGCAAAGAACAACATGAGCATTTTACAAAAGAGATTGAAATTTTAAAAAAGAACCAAATAGAATTTCTGGAGATTAAAAACTCAATAGAAGAAATTAAGAATGAAATAACCAGCTTAGGTAGCAGAGATGACCAGATGGAGGAAAGATTCAGTGACACCAAAGACAGAAACCCGGAAATGACACAGATGGAAGAAGAAAGACACTTGAGACTTAAAAGAAATGAAAGAACTCTACAAGAACTTTCTGACTCCATCAGAAAGAACAAAATAAAAATAATGGGCATACCAGAAGGAGAAAAAAGAGAGAAGAGAACAGAGAATATATTGAAACAAATTGTTGATGAGAACTTCCCAAACTTGTGGACAGAACTGGATCCTCGAATCCAAGAAGCAAATAGAACACCTAATACCCTCAATCCCAACTAACCTTCTCCAAGGCACATTGTATTGAAGCTGTCTAAAATCAACGACAAAGAAAGAATCCTCAAGGCAGCCAGGGAAAAGAAGACGGTAACCTACAAAGGAAAGCCCATTAGATCATGATCACATTTTTCAGCAGAAACTCTAGAAGCCAGGAGGGAGTGGAACCAAATATTCAAACTATTGAAAGAGAGAAATTATGAGCCAAGAATAATATATCCAGCAAAGATACCCTTTAGATATGGAGGAGGAATAAAGACCTTACCAGACATACAGAAGCTGAGGGAATTTTCTAATACACGACCTGCACTACAAGAAATACTAAAGGAGGTTATTCGTCCACCATCAACAGGGACAATTTGTGGCAACCAAAAGATAAAAAGGGGGAGAATAAAGGCCTGAACCGGAATATGGGAATGGAGAAAGTAAGTGTGCTAAAGAAAATGGAATACTATAAATATCAAACTTTCTTTTACTTAAACTTAAGGGTAACCACTCAAGAAAAATCCAGAACTGAAATATATACTGTAATAAAAGAAGAAACAGAGGGAAACATCATAGAATACCACCATACAGAAATAATAGACAACAACAAAAAGGCAAAGAAACAATGGAGACACAGCCTTACCAGAAAACTAAAGATAGAATGACAGGAAATCCTCACATATCAATAGTTACCCTAAATGTAAATGGACTGAACTCACCAATAAAAAGGCACAGAGTAGCAGATTGGATCAAAAAACTAAACCCAACCATATGCTGTCTCCAAGAGACACATCTCAGCTATAAGGACAAGCATAGACTCAAAGTAAAAGAGTGGAAATTGACACTCCAAGCAAATGGTACCCAGAGAAAAACAGGTGTTGCCATAATGATATCAGATGAAACGGACTTCAGGGTGAAAAAGATAACAAGAGACAAAGATGGATATTTCATAACGGTAAAGGGGACTATACAACAAGAAGACATAACAGTCATCAATATTTATGCTCCCAATCAGGGAGCACCGAAATATACCAAGCAACTATTAACAGAACTAAAGAGAGAAATTGAACAAAACACAATTATACTAGAGCATCTAAATACATCACTGACAGCTATGGATAGATCATCCAAACAGAAAAGAAATAACGAAAAAGCAGCCCTGAATGACACATTAGATGAAATGGACATAATTGACATATATAGAGAACTTCATCCTAAAACATCAGACTATACATTCTTTTCTAGTATACATGGAACATTCTCAAGGATAGACCATATATTGGGACATAAAATCAGCCTCAGCAAATTTAAGAAGATCGAAATCATGCCAAGCATATTCTCTGATCACAAGGCTTTGAAATTGGATATCAACTGCAAAAAGAAAGCAGGAAAAAACACAAATACATGGAGATTAAACAACATACTTTTAAAGAATGACTGGGTCAAAGAAGAAATTAGAGGAGAGATCAAAGATACATAGAAACAAATGACAATGAAAATACATCCTACCAAAATTTTGGGGATGCAGCGAAAGCAGTTTTAAGAGGGAAATTTATATCATTACAGGCTTATCTCAAGAAACAAGAAAAATCCCAAATAAGTAACCTCACGTTACACCTTAAAGAACTAGAAAAACAAGAACAAGTGAAACCAAAGGTCAGCAGAAGAAAGGAAATAACAAAAATCAGAGCAGAACTAAATTAAATAGAGAACAAAAAGACAATAGAAAAAATTAATGTGAGAAAGAGCTGGTTCTTTGAAAAGATTAACAAAATTGACAAACCCTTGGCTAGACTCACTAAGATAAAAAGAGAGAAGACACTAATTAACAAAATCAGAAACGAAAAAGGGGAAGTTATCACGGACACCACAGAAATACAAAGGATCATCAAAGAATACTATGAAGGACTATATGCCACCAAATTCAATAACCTAGAAGAAATGGACAAGTGCTTAGAAACATATAGCCTTCCAAGGCTGAAACATGAAGAACTGGAAAATCTAAAGAGACTGATCACCAGTAACGGAATTGAATCAGTCATCCAGAACCTTCCCAAAAGCAAAAGTCCGGGACCAGATGGCTTCACTAGTGAATTCTACCAAACCTTCAAAGAGGATCTAATACCAATCCTGCTCAAACTGTTCCAAAAATTTGAAGAAGAGACAGTACTCCCTAACTCATTTTATGAGGCCAACATTACCCTGATACCAAAACCTGATAAGGACAACACAAAAAAAGAAAACTACAGACCAATATCTCTGATGAATACAGATGCAAAAATCCTAAACAAAATTCTAGCAAATCGAATACAACAATGCATTAAAAAGATCATTCATCACGACCAAATGGGTTTCATCCCCGGGGCTCAAGGATGGTTCAACATCTGCAAATCCATCAATGTGATACATCACATAAACAAAATAAAGGACAAAAATCATATGATTATATCACATGATGCAGAAAAAGCATTTGACAAGATACGACATCCATTTATGATTAAAACACTTAATAAAATAGGTATAGAAGGAAAATACCTTAACATAATAAAGGCCATATATGAAAAACCGTCAGCTAATCGCATAATTAATGCTGAAAAACTGAAGCCCTTTACTCTATGTTCATTCCTGAACGACAGGGCTGTCCCCTATCACCTCTGCTTCTCAACATAGTGTTGGAAGTCCTTGCCAGAGTAATCAGTCAAGAGAAAGAAAGAAATGGCATCCAAATTGGGAATGAAGAAGTTAAATTGTCACTCTTTGCAGATGACATGATGCTATATATAGAAAACCCTAAAGACTCCACCAAAAAGCTATTAGAAACAATCAACGAATACAGTAAAGTTGCTGGCTACAAAATCAACATACAAAAGTCCATTGCATTCCTATATACTAACAATGGAATCTCAGAAAAATAAATACAAAAAACAATTCCTTTTGCAATTGCAGCAAAAAGAGTAAAATATCTAGGAATAAACTTAACCAAGGATGTGAAGGACCTATATGCTGAAAATTATAAGACATTTTTGAAAGAAATTGAAGAAGACACAAAGACATGGAGAGACATTCCGTGCTCATGGATTGGAAGAATCAACATAGTTAAAATGACCATATTACCCAAAGCAATCTACAGATTTCATGCAATCCCCATCAAAATCCCAATGGCGTTTTTTAAAGAAATAGAACAAAAAATGATCAGATTTGTTTGGAACCACAAAAGACCCTGAATAGCCAAAGCAATTTTAAGAAAAAAGAACAATACTGGAAGTATCACACTCCCTGACTTTAGCTTGTACTACAGGGCTACAATAATCAAAACAGCATGGTATTGGCAGAAAAACAGACGCATAGACCAATGGAATAGAATTGAGCACCCAGAAATAAAACCACATAAATATGGACAGATAATTTTTGACAAAGAAGCTAAAAACATACAATGGAGGAAAGACAGCATCTTCAATAAATGGTGCTGGCAGAATTGGATAGCCACGTGCAAAAGAATGAAACTGGACTGCTATCTGTCACCATGTAGGAAAATTAATTCAAAATGGACCAAAGACTTAAGCATAAGACCTGACACAATAAGCTGCATAGAAGAAAACATAGGTACTGAATTTATGGACCTTGGGTTCAAAGAGCATTTTGTGAATTTGACTCCAAAGGCAATGGAAGTAAAAGCTAAAATAAACGAATGGGACTATATGAAACTTAAAAGCTTCTGCACAGCAAAAGAAACCATTGACAAAATAAAGAGTCAACCAACTGAATGGGAGAAGATTTTTGCAAACAGTGCCTCCGATAAGGGGCTAATATCCAAAATACACAAAGAACTCATGAAACTCAACAACAACAACAAAAAACAAACAACCCAATTGAAAAATGGGCAGAGGACCTGAAGAGACATTTCTCCAAAGAGGACATACAAATGGCAAATAGACATATGAAAAAATGCTCAACATCACTAATCATCAGAGAAATGCAAATAAAAACCACAATGAGATATCACCTCACCCCAGTCAGAATGGCTATCATCAACAAGAGAAATAGTAACAAGTGTTGGAGAGGCTGTGGACAAAAAGGAACCCTCATACACTGTTGGTGGGAATGCAGACTGGTGCAGCCGCTATGGAAGGCAGTGTGGAGGTTCCTCAAAAAGTTACGAATAGAATTACCATATGACCCAGCAATCCCTCTCCTGGGTATCTACCAAAAAAATCTGAAAACATTACACATAAAGACATGTGTGCTCCAATGTTCATTGCAGCTTTGTTTACGGTGGCCAAGACATGGAAACAACCAAAATGTCCTTCTATAGATGAGTGGATAATGAAGTTGTGGTATGTATACACAATGGAATATTATTTGGTGGTAAGAAAAGATGATATAAGAACATTTGTGACAACATGGATGGATCTTGAGAGTATAATGCTAAGCGAAAGAAGTCAGACAGAAAAAGCAGAGAACCATATGATTTCATTGATATGTGGTATATAAACCCAAAACAACAAAAGAAAAGACAAACAAATGAGAAACAAGAACTCATAGACACAGACAATAGTTTAGTGGTTACCAGAGGGTAAGGTGGGTGTGGGGTGGGAGATGAGGGTAAGAGGGATCAAATATATGGTGATGGAAGGAGAACTGACTATGGGTGGTGAACACACAATGTGATTTATAGATGATGTAATACAGAATTTTACACCTGAAATCTATGTAATTTTACTAACAATTGTCACCCCAATAAATTTAAAAAAATAAAATAAAATAACCATGGAACGCAAAATAAAACCATAAAGGAGAAACAGAGGAACAAAAAAACATGATGATGGGAAATAAGTAAAATGACAGAAGTAAATCCAGCTATATCAACAATGGCGTTAAATATGAATGGATTAATCATCCAATCAAAAGACAGATGGTGTCAAACTGGATAAAAAACATGATTCAACTATAGGTTGTCTACAGGAGAGACACTTTATTGATTCAAAGATACAAATAGATTGAAAGTAAAAAGATGGAGAAAGATATATCATCCCAACAGCAACCACAAGAAAGCTGGACTGGAAATACTAATACAGTACTCTGCCTATCCACAGTTTCACGTTCCCTGGTCACAGTTACCCACTCTCAACCATGGTCCAAAAATATGAATTGGAAATTTCCAGAAATAAATAACTCATAAATTTTAAATTTCATGCTGTTCTGAGTAGTGTGATGAAATTGCATGCTGTTCCACTCTGTCCCACTTGAATCATGCATCATCCCTTTGTCCAGGGTACGAGTATGCATGCTGTATATGCTGCAAACCCATTAGTCACTTAGTAGCCATCTGCCTTATCAGATTGACTATGGCAATATTGCAGTGCTTATGTTCAAGTAACCCTTATTTTATTTAATAACGGCCTCAAAGCCCTAGTGTAGTGATACTGACAATTCGAACATAAGAAAGAGAAGCCATAAAGTGCTTCCTTTAAGTGAAATGGTGAAAGTTTCCTACTATCTGTAGTTTCAGGTATGCACTGGCGGTCATAGAACATATCCCCCCATGAATAACAGGGTCTACTATATCAGACAAAAGCAACTTTAATACAAAAATTGTTACTGGAGGTAAAGAGAGACATTGTATAATGATATATCAACCCATCAGAAAGATATAAAAATTTATAAACATATCTGCACCTAATAATTGATCACCAAAATCATGAAACAAAAACTGACAGACATGAAGGGAAAATAAACAATTCTAAACTAATAGTTTGAGACTTCAATACCACATTTTAAATAATGGATAGAAAAACTAGACAGAAGATCAACAAGGAAATAAAAGACTTGAACCACATTATGAAACAATCAGACCTGACAGACATTTATAGAATACTCCACCCCACAGCAACAGAGTATACATGGAATATGGAATATTCTACAACATAGATGATATGTTACACCATAAAACAAACCTCAATAAATTTAAAGGCTAAAAATAACATAAAGTATGTTTTCTAACCATAATGCAGTGAAATTAGAAATCTATAGCAGGGAAAAAAGTTGGGAAACTCACAAATATGTGAAAATTAAGCACCACACTCCTAAATAATCGATGGGTCAAAGAAGAAATCAAAAGGGAAAACATAACATACCAAAACTTACGGAATCTAACTAAAGAAAAAGATCTCAAATTATAACCTATCTATCCACCTTACAACACTGCAAAAACAAGAGCAAATTAAACCTGAAGCAAACAGAAGAAAGGAAATAATAAAATTAGAGTGGAAATTAATGACATGGAAAACAGAAAAAAAAGATAAAGAAAATCAGTGAAAACAAAAGCTGGTTCTTTGAAAAGATCAACAAAATTGACAAACTTTTAACTAGAGTGACTAAGAAAAAAGATAAAACACTTGAATAACTAGAATCAGAAGTGAGAGAGGACATTACTACCAACCTTACAGAAATAAAAAGGAATATAAAGCAATATTAAGAAAAATTATATGCCAGCAAAAAAAGGAATCCTCTTTTTCAGACCCCTCAGAAGCATAACAACCCTCAAGAGAGCACATAATCTTGTTTACTATCCTGTACCCTGCCTTGCTTTGTTCCAGCTTCATGTAATCTTCCTTATATTCCCTAATTCCAAATGCTTAAAAGAAACTGCAAAACAGCCATTCTCCAGAACATTTGAGATCCTGCTTTCCAGCAATTATCATCAATTTGGCTCAAATAAATTCTTATAAAAATTCTCTACAAGTTTAGACATTTCTTACATCAACAATAGTGATAGAAAACTAATACAGATTTGGCATTGAAAGTACCAAATACCTAAAAATGTGGAATTGGCTTGGGAACTGAGTAGTGGGGGGAGGCTGGGAGAATTTTAAGGAACATTATTTCTTTGAAATAACTGTAACTAAAAATATACACCTTAAAGACCCTGCTAGTATGGGTCCAGAAGGATATGAAGAGCACGTTATTGGAATTTGGGGGAAGGAGATCCTTATATACAGTAGCAGAACGATTAGTGAAATTATCTCCCACAGTTAAGTGAAAGCAGAACTTGTAAGTAATAAACTTGGTCATTTAGCTGAAGAGATTTCTAATCAGCGTGCTGAGCTATGGCCTGGTTTCTTCTTACTTTTATAGAAAAAAAAATGTGACAGGAGAGAGACAAATTGAGGGAATATCTGTTAAACAAAAAGGAAATAGGGCTTTATGATTTTGGAAATTCCCATCCTAACCAAATGGCACAATACACTAAAATTAAGAGATAACATCTGAAACTATGACATTGAGAAATAGCTGAGGGTGTGGCTGGTATAATCCTTTGCTGAAACCTCAAAAGATAATGATGTCAGAGTATTCAGTCATACAAAGTTATTTTTGAGAGAAAAAGTATGACTCACATGTTAATTCAACCAAACCTGACAGCCTCTAGGAAGCTTCAGGGGTCTAGAGGTCAGACAAAGAAGTCGGAGATTTGAAGCATGAGAAGGACTTAACGTGCCACTGCTGGCTTTACGATGGAGGGCAGCATGTGGCAAAGAATGTGCAAATCATTTAGGAGCTGAGAGCAGCCATACTCAGGCACCTCAGCAGGAGCCAAAGATAAAGAAAAAAGATCTCAGAAATGTTTGTGAGTATTTATTTGTCCAATGGAGTAAAACCCAGTGCAGTATGTCCAAGATTCACAAGGTACTAAAGTAAATTATATCAGCAGAAACACTGTCAGCTTCAAATGAACGACACAGAAAGAGTACAAAATGAAAGGAGGATGTCAGACTCCCAAAATTGTCCAGGTAGGAAGCAGCCTGATAAGACTGCTTAACTGGGAACACATGCTACCTTTGATAATAAAGGAAGGCTGAATCAAAGGACAGAACCAAGAGATCAGAATACAGAGCTGATAGTTCAGAGGACAGAGCCATGAGTACAGAGGGTGAAGCTGAGAGTCACAGAGGATTATTCCCAGGCCTTGAAACCCAATAATGGCAGAAGTCCAGCTGTTTTGGGCTAATGACCCCTTTTTATCTTCCATTTTACCCATATTTTGTCTATAACTGTTATCTCGTGCCTGTCCAATTATTATATGCTGGGAATTTGGTGGGCAGAGAATTTGTGTCTTTAGTTTCGCAGGTCAACAGATGGAGAGGAATATCTTCATGAAATGTACTTAATGGATTATCCACAGGATCCTCACCCACATCTGGTTTAAATGATTTAGATGATAAGGTTTTGATTTTTGAGCTAATGCTGTAATGGGATGAGATTCTTGGGAACACTGGGAAAAGGTGAATATGTTTTGCATTTGGCAAGGACATGGTTCTTTGCAGACCAGAAGGCAGACTGTGGTAGGCAGAATTTTAAGTTAGCTTATTAAATTATCAGTTGGTGGTGTATATACACTTTTTTCCCAGTTATTTAATCAAACACTAATCCATGTGTTTCTGTGAAGCCATTTTGCAGATGTAGTTAGGGTCTCAAGTCAGTTGACTTTAACATAGGAAGATTATCTGGGTGGGCCTGACCAAATTACATCATCCTTTTAAATAAGGGATCCAGAATAAGAGACAGAGAAGACAAGAGATTAGAAGCATGAGAAAGAGTCAATGTGATATTGTTGACTTGAAGATAGAGTGAGCCTCACACTAAAGAATTCAAGTAGCCTCAATGAGCTGAAAAATATAGGACCACAGTCCCACAGCTGCAGAGAACGGAATATTGAAAACAAGCTAAATGAGCTTAGAAGCAGATTTGTCCCCAGAGCTTCCAGATGAGAACTTAATCTGGCTGACATCTTGATGTCAGTTTTCTGAGACCCTGAGCAGAGAACAAAATCTTGCTGTGCTAGACTTCTGACTTACGGAGGTATGAGCTAATAAATTAGTGTTTTGTTAATTTGCTAAGTGTGTGGCAATGTCTTGTGCAATAATAAATGATTATATCATGGGACACAAACATCTGTACTATCTGTGCCTTTTATGAAAGGTCCATCTACAAATCTATTCGTCAGATTTCCTCATCATTAATTTTCCAATTTAATTCTCTCCAAGTCATTTAATCATTTAATCATTGCACATGAGTGCGAGTAGATCGATACCT
The DNA here is from genome assembly GCF_004115265.2 of Rhinolophus ferrumequinum. Classification (NCBI taxonomy): domain Eukaryota; kingdom Metazoa; phylum Chordata; class Mammalia; order Chiroptera; family Rhinolophidae; genus Rhinolophus; species Rhinolophus ferrumequinum. Next base: position 52,360,991 of record NC_046284.1, read on the forward strand.
ACAGCCATTATGGGTTGTATAGTACAAAGAGGACAACCATATGAACCACACAAAATTCTATCCACTGGTAGCATGTGTCTTTTTCACTAGTTTTCTGAGTCATTCCTGAGAGGGGCTATAGTGCAACTGACATCCACTTGCACCTACTATCAACATATTAAGAGATTCATCCATGAACTGGAGCATTGTTTTATCCATATTTTTCTAACTGGTCATGAGGAACTCCCCATGAGGCCATCCATATATGTTGGTTGAGAGAGAGACAATGAAATAGCAGGAGTTGGTATCATGTAATTTACTTGTGTCTTCTTGACTTGGGCCCAGTCTTTCAAATCCATTTGCAATTAATGGTAGAAAGCTGGTACTCACACCAAAAATTATTATTCAACAGAGTAGATTAAAACAAATTTATACCGGGCATCTCATTTGTGAGTAGAATTAATACCTCATAATCAGGTGCTAAGTCTTTGTGAGGATCTGGTAACAACCTAGGAGCAACTTCTCAAATGGAGACTAGTTTCCAAGAGAAGAGGGCACAGTTTTACTCTAAAACCCTAGGGGTGTGTCTTCTAATACCATTATGGGCTTTCTAAAGCTTCACAGACTCTGTCTAGTGGGAATACAATTGAGTCTGTGGGGTTATGAGGCTAAAGTGTCAGATAAACTTGCACCATAGTCTGGATCTACTGTAGATCGTTTTCTTACTCTAGGTACCACTCAATACTGGAAATCATATAGAATCCAAACACAAAACCAGTATGATATACGTTGTCTCTAAAATCCAAGGCCTTGATTCCCACAGGTGTGGGGAGCCATGATTTCTTGTTATTTTAAAGCCTTGCAGACTGGCTCAGTTTATGATTAACTTGTTTCAGCTTCTAAGGCATTATCTCTGCCTGCACCTGGAGGGTGCTTGCAAGCTGCTGAGAAAGTAGGTGGGAGTGACCGGTTCTCGGACACTGAGGACTGAAGACTAGCAGGATAATTGGTGGGCTTTGTCATGAGATAATGACTTTGGGAAAGTTTCAAGGATTTTGTAGTTTGTATGTAACAGTCATAAATTTACTCTTAATGAGATAATGCATACTTATGATTGTTAAGCTGCATGTACACAGATGGTATAAATTGGTGAAAGAAAGTAAACTCAGTGCTTCAGCATCACTGAAGACCGGCCGCATCATCATAATTGTGAGTGTCTTTATTTAATTCCCACTCCCCCTTTCAGGTTCTTCGTTGATTTGTGGCTGCTGGTCGGCCACAATTGGCACCCAACGTGGGGCCTGAACACGGGGGAATCAGTGAGGAACACCGTACAGATTGGGCCCAGCTCGGTTATAGAGTGTTGAAGGTACGGTGAGTAGGACACTGTCCCCTCGGTCGAATGAGTGTGTGAGTGAGTGATAGCTCCACGACCTCGTGTTACGGAGCTTGTTTGGGCTCGAAACTGCGTTTCCGGTTCTGTCTTACGGCATAACGGCGATCAGAACTCTGTTCTGCCTGGTCGGGGGGTTATACCGACACGCCTCTAGCTACGACAGATTTGGTCCCGAGAGGGGCACGGCCAGACGGGCATCTGATTGATCTATTTGTGTGAAAGAAGGGCCGAGTTAGGGAAAAGAGAAATAGGTCACGCTATCAGCAAGGACCGTTAGAAGGTTTGAGAAAATGGGTCACGCCAGCAGCAAGGACCTATATGTTAGAGGCCTCAAAAAATTACTTGCCGCCCGTGGCAGCAGGGTGAGCAAAGAGCAATTAGATAAATTTTTAGAATTTGTAAAGGAAGTTTGCCCATGGTTCCCAGATGAAGGTACCGTCAGCTTGGAGACTTGGGAAAAGGTTGGAGAACAATTACAAGGCTATTATAGTGTCCAAGGACCTCTGCGGGTCCCTGTAGAAACATTTGGATTGTGGACTTTAATCAGAGATTGCTTGGATCTTAAAAGGGAAGGCTGTAAGTTAGAAAGAGTAAAACAGGCAGGGAATGAAGAAACCCTTCCGTTTGCCGCTTCACTGGAAGAGCTGGGAGAAAGGGAGGGGGCTGATTATGCTGAGAAAACTTTTCCATCTGCCGCCTCTCCGGAGGAGAAAGAGGAGGGGGAAGGAGTCAGATATGCAGAGGGACTTGCTAAACATAATAAAGAGCCTGTTAGCCAGAAACCTCCAGATAAACACTGGGAAGATTTAGACCCTCAAGATCAGAAAGATTTAGTGGTGGCTGCAGCTCATAAAAGCAGACGGCTTGTAAATCCTATAGTTACACTTACAAAACAGATAAAGATGATTCAAGGACAATTAGTCAAACTCAAAGTTGCTGTGGGTAAAGAAAATTGTCCTCTGGGTCCCCAGATTTCTTTAAGAGATCAGTGGGATCCTCGGGGTAAAGACCCTCCCGCCAAGTTATGTTAAACCAGGATCAGATTCTGTTGTGCGCTCCCCTCTTCAATTGGCTTGCAAAGAGACTCATAAGCAGGGAGAGTCTTTAAAACAATTTAGAGTATATCCTGTCTTTAACAGGCTTGACCAGACAAAAAATGTGTTTAGAAAATGGAGGCCTTTTCAATAAAAACAAATAAAAAAAATTAAAAGAAGCTTGCACACAGTACGGTCCTATCGCCCCTTTTACAATGACAATTTTAGATGCTATGTCTAGTGAGTCGGCTCAGTGGTAAAATTCTCGCCTGCCACGCAGGAGCCCCGGGTTTAATTCCCAGCCTCCCCGTTAACCTTTTAGTACAGAAGCAGCTTGATAAAGGCCATATAATTAAATCTACTTCACCCTGGAATTCCCCCATTTTTGTAATTAAAAAAAAAAATCGAAAAAATAGAGATTGTTACAAGATTTTAAAAGAGTAAATAAAACTAGCCTATAAAAAGATATCAGTGGCGAGTCTTTCCCCAAGACATGGCAAATAGCCCCAACTTGTGTCAGAAGTTTGTTAGTAAAGCAATTGATAACACCAGAAAACAGTTTCCTTCTGTTTACATCATTCATTATATGGATAACATTTTGTTGGCCTGTAAAAAGAAAAGGGTGTTGTTAGCTTGCTTTGTAAATATAAAAGAAAACCTTCTGGCCTCAGGTCTTATTATTACACCGAAAAAAGTACAGAGAAGTGAGCCTTATTCTTACTTGAAATTTCAGTTGTTTGCTCAGTATTTCACTCCACAAAAAATAGAGCTTAAAAAAGATCATCTTAAATCTCTTAATGATTTTCAAAAGTTGTTGGGAGATATTAATTGGCTGCGCCCTTCTTTGGGATTAACTACTGGAGATCTTAAACCACTGTTTGAAATTTTAAAAGGAGATTCTGATCCGACCTCCCCCAGGTCTCTTACTGAGCCTACAGTGAAGGCTTTCTCTAAGGTTGAGAAAGCCATTCAGCAAAAAATTCTCTTTATTTTGCCAACAATTTTTCATTAATCATGTTACTGGCATTCCTTACAATCCCCAGAGACAAGGGATTGTTAAACGCACTCATGGCACATTAAAAAAATTTGCAAAAAATAAAAAAGGGGGAGTTATATCCCCTGATGCCCCATAATTACCTGTCTCATTCTCTCTTTATTCAAAATTTTTTGACCTTGGATGCCCATGGTAAGAGTGCTGCAGAGCGCTTTTGGCATCCTTCCACTGCCACTCAGGCTTTGGTCAAATGGAAAGACCCACTTACAGGCTTTTGGCAAGGCCCAGATCCAGTCCTCATATGGGGCCAAGGGCATGTTTGTGTTTTTCCACAGGATGCAGAAGGCTCTCGGTGGCTGCCAGAACGATTGGTGCGACATGTGGACCCTCTACCTGCTGATGACATTGATGACCCTCAACAATGCAGAAGAAGACCAGACGTATTGGGCCTATGCACCTGATCCACCAATCCTCCACCCTGCTGTATGGGATGGTCCTGAGATTCCAGTCTATGTCAATGACACTCACGCCCTAGGATTGCCTTCTGATGGACACATAAAACAACATTTAAAAAGTTTTGTAAATCAGGCACTCCCTGCAGTCAGGTGACTGATTTACAAGATGGGACTAGAGACTGGTCTAAAAAATCTGTTAATGTATCTGCTTGTGTTCCTTCCCCATATACACTTTTGATTGGAAATATTAATGTACACTTTGTAGAAAATCAATTTAATGTTTCCTGTAATAATTGTTCTTTAACAAATTGTATTTCTTGGGTGCCGTTAAAAACTAATGTTATGATACTTAAACAACCATCTTTTATTATGCTTCCTGTTAATATCTCTGGACCTTGGTATACTAAAAAAAATTTGGCATGATGCTAATGTGTCTTTAGATATGTTTCGGCTTCATGATAAAATTCAAAATATGAGAGAAGCTGAACCCTTAAAATTTGATACAGCTCAGGCTGCTTCTGAGTTTATTGATGCTCTTAGAAATGCTATGCCATCTATGCCTCATATTACCAATTCTGTTATGATTTTTCTTATATTGGGCATCTGTGTCTGTTTGGTTCTGTGCCTACTCCCCATCCTCATTAAATGTTTCATCAGCAGGATGTTAGACTTGCGAGCTGACATCCATCAGCTTGAGCTTAAGACAAGGCCTTAAGTCTCTCTCTCCCCCTTGTATGTATTGGGACGGGTTAGCCAATGACGGGTAAATCCTGGGAGGTCCTTCAACACCTAAGACAGGGCTTGTATTAAAAAATACAAGTTCCAAAGATGGGTTAATTGATGAGATGGTCCCGGGGTGCCTAAGACAGGCACCGTCATCTTATATCTCCTGTAATATGGATTTTGCTTCTATAAAATAAAAAAGGGGGAGATGTGGGGAGCCATGATTTCTTGTTATTTTAAAGCCTTGCAGACTGGCTCAGTTTATGATTAGCTTGTTTCAGCTTCTAAGGCATTATCTCTGCCTGCACCTGGAGGGTGCTTGCAAGCTGCTGAGAAAGTAGGTGGGAGTGACCGGTTCTCGGACACTGAGGACTGAAGACTTGCAGGATAATTGGTGGGCTTTGTCATGAGATAATTACTTTGGGAAAGTTTCAAGGATTTTGTAGTTTGTATGTAACAGTCATAAATTTACTCTTAATGAGATAATGCATACTTATGATTGTTAAGCTGCATGTACACAGATGGTATAAATTGGTGAAAGAAAGTAAACTCAGTGCTTCAGCATCACTGAAGACCGGCCGCATCATCATAATTGTGAGTGTCTTTATTTAATTCCCACTCCCCCTTTCAGGTTCTTCGTTGATTTGTGGCTGCTGGTCGGCCACACACAGGCTAAGTGGAGAAAGGTCTTCTGAAGGTATAGCAACTGCTATTCCTCCAGGGAAGCCCTCACTCCTGGCCTCCCACCCTGGCAGGCACGCTTCTGTCACTTTGTGAGTTTGTGTTCCTGTGGCAAACACAGAGCCCTGTACTGGGTCCCTTTACAGCACAGATTCCAGAGTTGTTGTTTCACTTTGCAGAGCCTGTCTTCCTGGGGTTGAGTTCTACTCTGTCCAGCCCAGGAGCTCACTTTGGTGCTGCTGAGTGTATATTCTTTACTAATGGCAGCTCTGGCTGTGAACTGCAGTAGGCCCTGTGCAGTATGTGAAGCCCATGACTTCCCAGTCCTTTTGGAATTGTAAGTAAACCTTGCTAGACAATTTAAGTAATTTGTCCAACGTTATTTATGTAGACAGGGGCTAAACTTGGAGAAAAACTTGAGATTCCTGAATTAGTCATTATTATTTACACTTTTATTAAGTACCTACTCTTTGTTAGGTACTATCCTGGGCACTAGGGATACAAGTATGCAATGGACTGGATATGCTTTGAGATGCAGAGTCCAATGCAGTGTTTCTCAATTTTTTTTTAAAGTACAGACCACAGTTCGAAATAGATATTTTCATCACAACTCATGGTGCATACTCATACATACATATATAACTGAAACACAGATTTCACAAAACAATATTCACCCTAACTACCTGCAATGCAATTTTATATTTTCTATTTAACTCTATTCTACTCTATTCTATCTTGTTTCATTAAAAAATTGCTAGTCTTGATTAACTGAACTAATTTCAAAGCCTAACGCATGGGAGAGGGGTAACTGTGGTTTGACAAACATGGGTCTTTTTAATAATCTGTTAAGTCTTATATGGTGCATATATTTATCCTTTCAGGCACATATTTCATGTGAAAGTGGGAGTGGGGAGCCTGAAGTCTCCCTCTAAGCCAGTGCTTCCTCAAACTTCAATGTGCATAGGAATCACCCGGGGATCTTTTAAAGTGAAGACTCTTACTAGGTCTGAGGTAAGACCTGAATTGTGCAGTTCTAATTAGCTCTCTGTTGATGCTGATGCAGCTTGTCCATCCACCACCTGTTTACTAATACCCTAAAGATCTAAAACCCAAATATGTTGATGGGTTTGCTAAACTGCTAAAGTCGGGCCTGACAAGAGTTTCCTGGAGGAGTGAACACACACACACACACACACCAGCCAGCCAACTCTTTTCTCTCCTGGCGAGGGGCTTTGGCTTGGCCGGGACTAGAGGAGGCTTTTATTTAGCGGTGGGGGTGACATGAAAGTGAGATAAGAATTTTTCGACCCGGGAAGCAGAAGTGCTGCTCCTGGGTTTTACAGGGAGTAAAGGAGGAGCAGTGATTGCATGGGTAATGAGTGATAATAACTAACATTTTTTCTAAGCCCTCCTTGTGTGCCAGGCACTGTACTGCGCAACTTGTGTGCCTCTCATTTACTCCCACAAGAACCGATGAGAATGAATTGACCAGAGCAATGGTTGTGGAGAAGCCTAGTCCCCTGCTGGCGGGAATTTGTCAGACAGTATTACACACTGCTGAACCAGGCCCCAGACATGCTCCACAGATTTTATGGAAGGACTTCTTCTTATGTCCATGGGGGACTGGATTCAAATGGAAAGCCAGCAGATGCAGTGTACAGACAGAAAGAAGTCCACAGGAAAGTGATGTCACAAAACTTCACAAATAGCCACGCTAAGATGTGCCATGTTGATGCTCATGCCGCTCTGAATGATGGTGTGGTGGTCCAGGTGATAGGGTCACTCTCTGATAACAACTCGGCTTTGGGGAGATTCATGCAGACATTCGTCTTTGCTCCTGAGGGCTCTGTGGCAAATAAGTTTGACGCTCACAATGATATGTTCACAATGACACCAAGATGAGGTCATTGGTAGCTTTGCCACTGAGCCTCAGGAAGAGTCTAAGGAAGCAACAGAGGAACCTGAAGACAGACAGCAGACACCGGAGGTGGTATCCGATGATTCTGGAACTTTCTATGATCAGACTGTCAGCAATGACTTGGAAGAGCATTTAGAGGAAACTTGCTGAACCAGAGCCTGATCCTGAACCAGAACCAGAGCAAGAACCTGTATCTGAAATCCGAGCACCTACAGATATAGCTCAGACAGTGCAGGAAGACGTGAGGACATTTTCCTGGGCATCTGTGACCAGGAAGAACCTTCCACCCAGTGGAGCTGTTCCAGTTATTGGGATAACACCTCATGTTGTTCAGGTACCAGCTTCACAGCCTTTCCCAGAATCTAAGCCTGAATCTCAGATTCTACCACAGAGGCCTCAGAGGGATCAAAGGGTGTGAAAACAACGAATAAATAAGTATTCCTGCCCAGAGGGGCCTAGACCAATCCATGAGGCTGGTGATGTTGAATCCCGAAGAATTGTGACACCCTGACAGTCACCAACTTTTCATTGGCAATCTACCTCATGAGGTAGACAAATTAGAGCTTAAAGATTTCTTTCAAAAATACGGGAATGTGGTTGAGCTGCCATTAACAGTGGTGGGAAATTACCCAATTTTGGTTTTGTGTTTGATGATTCCAAGTCAGTTCAAAAGGCCCTTAGAAACAGGCCCGTCATGTTCAGAGGTGAGATCCATCTGAATGTAGAAAAGAAAACTCGAGCTGCTTGAGAAGGGGACCAGAGAAATAACTGCCTGCGGGGACCTGGAGGGCGTCGAGGTGGGCTGGGTGGAGGCCTGGTGCAGAAACCAGGATTTGGAGTGCGAAGGGGAATTGCTCCAAGGCTGGGAATTGCTCTTCACTGATCTTCACACGCAGCAATTTAAATTCCCTGCACTTGCAGAATGGTGAATTTCTTCAAGCATCCTTTGGTATCTTACAGTATGAACCTGGTCTCCTACAAACTGCTTAAGTATATACAATTTTACTTTCTGTGTTAATGGTGTGTGTGTTACCTATCTCTCTCTTCCCTCTCTTCATCTTTTAGCCATTCACTTCCAATTTTGTGGAAGATATTTTAGGAAAAATGGATTTTTAAAGAAGAAGAAGAAAAAAGGCTGAATTTCCTTGCTTTACTTTGCATATACAGAAGGGATTTTTTTTTTTCAACAGCTATTTCCCCAAAGGAACGTGTCTTGCTTATCACTGACATTTGGTATGTTTCATTCATTGGGATATTTCTCATTTGTTTCCTACATGTTTCAAAAGCCTTTGAGAAATACAGGATTTGATAAACATTGAAGGAAGGAAAAACCCAAATTGTTTCTTCTTTGAGAGCTATAACTACCTTCTGGTATGGAGAAACTGCCATTGGAAAAAGTGACAATTTTGATTTTTGCTGGTCTTGTTAAAAACTGAATAAAAGGTGTTAGTAGAGTTTTTTTTTTCTTTTGGTATGCAATCACAAAACAATTCTAAAACTGACTGTTTTTACCACTGAAATTTAAATTGTGAGATAGGTTTTAAATGTCTAGAGTGCAACTGATGCACTTCTCTTGAATTGTTAGTTTTTTTGTGAAGTAGAGTATTTTCATATTTAATTTCTATTTGTAAAACAAACAACAAAAAAAACCACCACTACCACCACCACACCCAATCCGAATAATACAAAACCAGAGCAAAACTGCCTTCTATTTATCTTTGATTCCAGTATTGGCAATTGTTTAAAGAAAAATATGTATTTTTTAAAAGTCTAAATTTGTTTTTTCAGGTTCAGAGTATGTTGGGAAACAGAGACTCCCTCTTTCACCTTGTATGTCTTCTGTTCATTTGTTATACCTTATTCTGAAACTGAGTCTCAAACTGGAATGCCTTCAGGACAGATGCTTCTTTAGAGGTCCTTTGACTTAAATAATTCAGTATTTGTATTAAGTTTTATTTAGGTGTCTATTCAGAATCTTCATCATAGCCCATGAGAAAGAATGTGATTTTAGTATTGGACTTTGCTGATATGCTTTTGTGTCTGCTAGTTTTCTTTTCTCCTTTTAATCACAGCCATATAGTAAATTTTCTATTTTGCTATGGTTCTCTTTTATTGATGGGCATGCAGTGGGTGTTTCTTGGAAATGGCCAAGTTTTATTAAAATGTTTTTGGAATAAAATTAAGAAAGAAAGGTTTCCTGAGAGACAGAACTCAACCTAAGAAAGAAAGAGAGAATAGCACAGCCTCTATCATACAGATATATTTTTTGTTGATCTAACTTGCAATATCTGAATTTGGTGAGAGGGATATTTATATATGCAAAAATACACAAACCAACAAAATACAGATGAATGATCATTTTGCTTAAAAATATCTGAAAGGTATTGAGCCCCAAGTAACTCTAGGGACATACTCACAGGTAACTGGGTAATTGTAACTCTAAAGTGGTGAGAAGATTTTATCCACACTTCTATAGGGGTCAAGGATGGGTACTCATTGGCTCCGGAGAAATTGATAGGCTTTTGGCAAGTTAAGGCCACCAACTCACTAGACATTGTCGGTAATTTATAAGGGACCTAGGAAAAGGGGCACAGTGCCCAAGAGATATGGCAGTATCTAGGAGAGAATGACACCCATCTCTCAGCTGCCCGATTTGTTCCTGGACACAGGGAGACCACTCTCAGTCCTCCTCCAAGTATCTGGTGTGGGAAGTATTCCTCCCCCAAGTATCTGGTGGAGGCTGGGTCACAACACAGCTCACATACTCAGTACCTCATCTGACCCACTAAGCAGACCTGTGAAACAAGTATTATCCCCATTTCACAGATGACAATACTGACCCTTACATCAGTGGGTCTGTTATAACTGCCAGGTTAATTCCTCTAAAAGTCCCAGAGGTAATGTGTTTTACATATTATTACATATTCTTACAACAGGAAATTTAAGTGTCTTCATTGCCCTCATAAACTCACTGAACAGTTCAATCACTTGTCATGTATTATTTTCTGGTTTTAGATATTTTTTATTATGACAAATATAACCCATATATCCTTTAGGAAAAAGTGATGAGTGACAAAAGCAAAGAAAAAGAATCACACAAGGTGGGAGCCACGGGATGGTAGTGGACCCAGGAGAAGGGGCCTCAGTGCCCCCTGACATGGTTCCAACTCGGGGACAACCTGGGGATGGGCACGCCTGCCGAGGAATGGCATGGAGGTGCCTAACCATCAGGTGACTGCACTCATTCCTGAGGACAGGCAAGACCTATTTTGGGCCACCATAGAGGAATCGCCTCTTTTCAGTGTACACACCTTCAGGGTTTTCTCTGTGCCCAAATGCATTAGGCAAACAATGTTTTTACAAAAATGGGCTGATACCGTATATGCGGTTCTGAAAACATTTTTCTTTGTTATTTTACAAAGTACCATGGACATCTTTTCCATGCACGTGGGAGGAAATCCCCTACTGAAACAGAGTGCTGTAGTTGGATCAAAAGGCTACTGGCAACAAGAGTGACACCTAAAGCAAACTATCAGCTTAAGGTTAAAGCACATGGCCTGGCAAATGCCTGCCAGGGAAAGCAGGGTGGGCAATATTCTCATTAGAGAAATCAGAATTGAAGGCCGAGGGCGTTAAACATATGGGATATCATGTAAGCCCCTTTGGCCCCTACCTCCGCCCTTCACTCCCCTGACACCCCTTTGGCCCTTTGGGGCGAATGGATCTTGCACATCTCTTTGCATCCAATGAAAACCACCCATTTTCTGTTTTTTCCTTAGCTCTTCCTGAGCCCGTGACACATCTCCACATTCTCTCATCTCACTGCCCACATGCCTTTCCTGTAAGTCCTCCTGATAGTCCTTGGGGGAATCGTCTGTCCCCCTGTCTGTTTTTCGTTTTGCTTTCCGAGGCACATAATCTTCAGCCTGGCGCTTCTCGGCAGCCCGCGGCTCGCTCCCTGGCTTTGCCTGGGGTTCTGACTTGCCCTCACCACGTGCTTTTCCCTCATCTTCAGACTTGCCCTGCTTTTCTTGCTTCCCCGCATCATCTGGCTGTCCCTCATCATCTGGCTGTCCCTGGTCCTGGAGCTGTCCCTCATGTTCTGGCTTCCCCTCCACTTCAGGCTTTTCTTCCTCATCTGACTTTCCTTCATCTTCTGTATTTACTTCATCTTCTGGCTTTCCTTCATTTTCATTGTAGAGTCTTTCCATGTTGAGATGTCCCCTCCTTTTCCTGTCCTGGGGGGTGGGGTGGGGTGGGGGTAAGAGGAGACAAAGAGGAGACAAGGGAGACTGAAGGCTGGGATGTGAAATGCAGGGCCAGATAGTACTGGCATCTCGCCCCTTGTCAGGGTTCCCCTGACCTGGCCTTCTGCCACCCTTTCCATCACCATTCCTTCCACACACGTGAGCCAACCGTTTTCCTAGCAGGCCCTACCACCTTCTGTACCATCCTTCGGGGTGGTGGGGTGTGTGTATGTTGTATGTGGAGGTGGGATGGGTGTGGGCCCTCAAATTCTGCCCAAGCTGGGCCTCCACACTCCCCCTCAGTTCCTGTCCAGGGCCTCCCCCCCTTTCACTGACCTGCAGGAATTCTGACAGGTTCCTCCTCCTTTTCTAGCCTTGCAAGTGCTGGTGACACACAGGCAGACCTGCAGATAGGAGACAGAGGCAGGGGCTGCGGGCTCAGTGGACTGAGAGCCCTTTCCCCAATCCACACCCTCCACATTCAACATTCAATGTTTCCCTCCCCTATCATTCCCTCCCTCCCTCCCCCAGCCCAATCACAATATTTGTTTTCAGGCCTCCAACACCAGCCCAGGATACTTTCCAAACTACTGGGCCTCTGTGTCCCCCTCCCCTGCAGGCAACCTGCCCCACCCTCACCCCCTTTTCGCGAAGGTCAATATTTCTTCATAGGCGCAGTGTGTGAGAAGGGGGTGATTCCCAGAACATGCCTACGTTTCACTGTCGCACTGCAGGGGCTCCACCCCATTTTAGGCTCGAGAATGGATGGAGGGCACACAGTTGGGGAGCCGAGGAGGCGGCAGGGTCTCTAGCGGGGTGCTCCCTCCCCACCTGCCCATGCCTGCGCCATGACCCCCTTCTCCCCAATCTTGGACCCCTCGTTCTCCCCCCCTCTGACCCCCGCCCCGCAGCGGCTCACGGATCCTGCTCGCATCCACCCCCTCCCCTGCCCGGGCCGCCGACAGCGCCCAGCTGCACACTGACCTGCGGCCCGGGCCAGGCCCGCGCCTCCTCGTGCTCGCGGAAGCCCGCCCGCCGCCTGGGCAGCTCAGGGAGCTGGTTCCACACAGGCGACGGGAGCGGTGGGCGCCAGGACGGCACCGCAGGGCGGGCGCCAGGTCTGCAGCCCACAAGGGCGCCCAGCCAGTCACGTGAGCGCCGCGTCACCCGAGCTCAGCCCCGGACCCGCCCTCCTCACTCCCATCCCCGAGGACCCAGCAGGGGCGACCCGGGTGCGGGTGTGGTGGCAATGGGGGAGTCACCGAGAGAGCAGGAAGCGGAGGCTTCCTGACCGCAGGTGCTGTATTTACCTGGCACATCTTCTCAAGTCCTCGCCCAGCATTCCTGTGAGATGCGCATTCTCGCCAGGTGTGACTGCTGATCACAGGGAGGGTACCCGACTTCGCCAAGAGCGCTCAGCCACAGAGCCCCACAGCCGGCTTCCAACACCGGCCCTGCCTGACTCGAGCCCTGGCGGTGGTGCCCGCCAGGAAGCTGCGCGGCCACCTTGAGTAGCGGTATTCCTGGGCCTCCCCTCTTCTCACTCCATACGTTCTCCCTCCCTGGATGATCTCTGTTCGTTTCCCACTAAGACAGATGATTCCCAAGTCTGTATCTCCAGGCTATTCCCTCCCCTGAGCCTCAGACCCTGGTTGCCAACTTTCTATTGGACACCACTGCTTGAAATGCCCTCCCTGAGGGACCTCAAAATCCATATACTCCAAACTGATTTCACCAACTTCCTTCTTGTCTTCTCCGTTTTCCTCTCTCCACATTGGAAACTTGCACCCCAACATTTGACCTGTTTTCATGTAGAGAGACTGTCAGACAGCTAAAATCAGAAAGCATTAAGACATTTTTAATATGGACCACAGATGAACAGATTCATCATAATCCTTAGTTCACAGCACATCCTATCATTAATCCCTGCTTGTCCTTTTTTCCTTCCCTTCTCTTCCCTTCCCTTTCTTTTACTCTTTCACAATTGTGAAACCACCACCCAACTCAAGAACTACATATTTGCCAATATTTCAGCTCCTACAGTGTAACCACACACACACACACACACACACACACACACACACACACAGTGTATATGTGTATCAGTGTATGTGTAAATATGGAAACCACTGTCTGTATTTTGATTTGCAAAATACTACATCTTGTTTACACAATTACAAATTATGTGCATGACACAACCATTCTAATTGTATTTCTGCTACGTTTCTTAATTTAGTAAGACACTGATCTTTCTCCAATGTTTTTCTCCACCAAAATGTGTATTTACATTACCATCACATAAAAAATAATTTTATTTTCAATGTTGAATTTTTTAGCTGAATTTATAATGCCATTTGTAACAAAGCTGGATGTTTCCCTTTCATCGGTATTAACTTCCAAAAATATTATTATTATTTTCCATGAATTTGATGAAAATAATATCAAATCACTGTTGGTATTAACCGATTTTCTATTTTAATCATCTGGTGATGCTTAGACTATCATCAATAATTGTTTGCTAAGTTCTTTTGCTAATGGAGCCAACATATTAACAGCTATCACTCCTATTTTTGAACATGCACACAAAAACTTGGAATTCAAAATTGGCATAATTAAATTAGAAGAAAAATAATTTGACCTAAATTAGAAGTTTTGTTAATAGAATGAGAAGTCAACATAACTTCTGCATCTGTAGAAAACTGACACATTCTTCTTAAAATAACTGTTACCTCTGAAGTATAACAGATGTAAATGTGTCTTCAGCAGGTTTGCAGATTTTGGTTTCCATGAGGTCAATCACATCACTATAGTCCCTGGGTACAGAGTAAATATCAGTAAACATTTGTGCCAGTTATACGTTTACCATCAACTTTTTTAAGAAAATGAAATTTGTTACTTAATTTTCCATTCAATAAGCACTTTTGTTTCTTATTGAAAAATTAACAAATCATTCCAAACAATAAAATACATATAGTTGTAGATTTACACTGAATAACAAATGACAAAACTGCTGTAGCAAGAATGTTCATGCTCCACAGCAGGACAGCTCAGCCTTTATTTCCCAAACACATTTCACATGCACTTCCGCTATAATGTTTTCCTCTGATCTTATTGTATGGTGGTCTGGCACTTTCACATGTTGGACGTCTTTGGGATGGGTAATTGCCCGACTAGCTAATAACATATAACCAACAGAGGCAGCAGAATCAATTTTTTTTCACTGCCACTCAAGACAAAAAGGAGCTAGCTCTCTAGCTGCTCCTACATGAGTTTACTTCATTTTCACAGTGAGTACCCTGCATATTGTCCTTGAAAGGGATATGTTAATTATGTTGAATTAAGAAAGAGACTTTGCAAATGTGATTAAGGTAAGAATTTTGAGATAGGGTGAATATCCTGAATTATCCAGGTGGGCCATAAATAAAATTACAAGTGTCCTTATACGAGGAAAACAGAGGGAGATTTTCCTACATAAAAAAGCAATGTGAGGGGCAGACGGGTGGCGCAGTCAGTTAGAGTGCGAGCTCTGGGCAACAGGGCTGCCGATTCGATTCCCACATGGGCCAGCGAGCCACGCCCTCCGCAACTAGAATGCAGTCAATAAGCTGCCGCTCAGCTCCCGGGTGGCCAGATGGCTCAGTTGGTTGGAGCGTGTCCTCTCAACCACAAGGTTGCTGGTTCACTCCCGAAGGGATGGTGAGCTGCACCCCCTGCAACTAACAATGGCAACTGGATCTGGAGCTGAGCTGCACCCTCCACAACTAAGATTGAAAGAACAACAACTTGACTTGGAAAAGTCCCGCAAGTACACACTGTTCCCCAATAAAGTTCTGTTCCCCTTCCCCAATAAAATCTTTAAAAAAAAAAGAAAGGCAATGTGACAACTGAATCAAGATGGTGCTTGCTTTGAAGATGGAGAAAGGAGCCATGAGTCAAGGAATGCAAAGAATAAAGCTGGAAAAGGCAAGGAAATTGATTCTCCCCTAGAGCCTCCAGAGGGAGCACAGGACTGCCGATCAGTAACCTTGATTTCAAGCTAGTAAAACTGATTTTGAATTGTTGACTTCTACAGCTGTAAAAATAAATGTGGGGTTTTTTTTTTGTTTTTTGTTTTTGTTTTTGTTTTAATTTCAGGTGTACAAAACAATGTGATAGACATTTACACCCCTCACAAAGTGATAACCCCCCCTCCTAATCTACTACCCCTCTGACATCGTATATAGCTGTTACAATTCCATTGACTCTATTCCCTATGCTGTACTCCACATCCTGTTAATATATATATATGTATATGTATACATATATATGTATATATGTATATTTATATATATATAATATGTATAAAATTATAGTTGATGTTCATTATTATTCAGGTGTACAGTGTAGTGATCAGGCATCTACATCATCCCTGAGGTGGTCTCCCTAATAAGACAAGTTTCCATCAGATACCATACAAAAATCTTTACAACATTGTTGATTATATTCCCCAAACTGTCTTTCGTACCCCCGTGGCAATCTTGTGGTTACCAATTTGTGCTTTCTAATCCCCTCGCCTTCTCCCTCATCCAATGTGTATTGTTTTAAGCCTTCAAGTTTGTGATTATTTGTTACAGCAGCACTAGGAAACAAATACAAGTAAGCAAGGTCTACTACTAAACCCATTCTGGCTTACTTTAATGTAAATATTCATAATAACATTGTTTAAAAATAAAAATTTTTGGATGAATGTTAAATTAGATTTGATGCCAGGTCAACAGGCAACCTTTCTGTGGAGAGCAAACCAGGAAGCATTTTTATCATAGAGGTAATTTATGTAAATCCACCTGCCTAGGACTTGGCACATAGCAAGGGTTCAATTGAGTGAGTGTTCTTAGTTCTGTAGACAAAAAAAACGATGACTTTTAAAAAAACTTTTTTTAGACAATTGTATATTTACATATAGTTGTAAGAAACAATGGAGAGAGAGATCTTATGACCTTTACCCATTTTCCCTCCGTGGTGACTTGTGTAACTACAGTACAATATCCCAAACAGAAAATTGACGTTGATATAATTCACTGACCTTATTCAGGTTTCACCATTTTACATGCATTCGTCTGTGTGTGAGTGTGTGTATTTAGTTATGTGACATTTTACATGTGTTTTCCCAGATGTGATCTATCTGAAAGGTGTTATCCAAAAAATGGCAAGCATAGGTGAAATGACTTGCCCATGGCCCTATGGTATGCCTGGCCCCCAATGTTCTAGTGCAAGATCTTCTGCAAAGGCTCTTCTTTCTTCTTCATGGGTTATATTGCACATATTATTCTTGAGAAAATAACAGAATAAAAAAGTGGAATGGGAAACTATATGAAATAAAATGAAATGTAGTGATGGTTTTCTTTTACAGACCCTATGGAACTGGTCCAATGATTGTTTTCCTTCTTCCTAAATTGTCATATAAATCACTCTAATATGAGAAATGACATTGAAGTTAATGCATAATGAAAACTTGTTCATTTCCCTTCTGTTTAACATTTCCACATGTTTATCATGTGATCATGCTATTTCCATTATGTCAAGGAAATGTCCTTTAAATGAAGGATGGATGTGAGAAAGGAGGGGAACTAACATCTGTTGAGTTCCAAATGTACCATATGCTATGTATGACACTTGAAATATTTTGTTTTTTTTGCTCCTAACAATAATTGTCTGATATAAATGTAATTGTTCCCATTTTACAAATGAGAAAAACAAAACTCAGAAACATTATGTAATTCTTATAAATCTTGCCATAAGTGTACAGATCTCAGAGAGACTAATCCTAAGCCAGTGCTCTTCTCATATAACAAACTGCATGCTTTCTACTTTGTGGTCATGCAGGGCTTGGGAATAAACATTTTTGAACTGTGTGTGTTCTCCCTTCATTCATGCCTGGATGAATGAGTTCTAATACTTTTCTTCCCACAAGGGGATATTTTCAGTAAATATAAGTATCTAGATCTCAGAAAAAAGATCTGATACATGGATTTTAGCAGAAGTATCTGGCAAATAATAAAACCCAATAAATATCTATTGAAATAAGGAATCTATGTATCAGTGAAGGCTATTAGCTTTGATGTCTTGAGAGCCCTTATAATAAAATAGCAAAATGGACAAAATTTGTAAACAGTGCACAGACCAAAAAAATGTAGATGGTCAATAATCACAAGAAAAAGTTCTAACTCAGTAATAATTTGAGAAATACAAATAAAAGCATCTAAATAACATTTTACCACCTATCACCTGACAAAAATTAACTATATAAATAACCCAATAAAATGAAAAAAAATTCACTGAAGAAAAAGTTTAGAACTGGCTCCATGTGTATATGTGGAGAGAGAGAGAAAAAGAGAGAGAGAAAGAGAGAGAGAGAAAGAGAGAGAGAGAGAGAGAGAGAGAGAGAGAGAGAGAGAGAGAGAATTTCAATAAATTCAAGGAAATGGAAACACATTTATCAGTAAGAAATTAATTTAAATACTCTGATGACACCAGGTATAGAGGTGGGGTGAAGAAATGAGAATTCTCCTATACTTTCTGAGAGAGTTTAAATTATTGAAATCAAGTCCCAGGGAATATATATGTAAGCACGTAATAAAGGGAAATTTTCTCACATGTAGAAATTAGGCTGGTAAGAGGACATTCAATTTAGCATTGCTTGAAATAAAAAACAAAAGAGAGATAAAATAAGAGGCAGTTCAAAAGTGCTTTCTGTCTGTCTACCTGTCTATCTATCTATCTATCTATCTATCTATCTATCATCTATCTATCAAATATATATATTCCCTGACTGGAGGGCCCAGGGTTTAATTCTTATACCTCATCAATTTTTTTATCTTCCCTTATTTGATAAATGGTTCCAATTAGTTCATGAAATCCATATAATTATGACTCCTCCAATCCAGAGCTCACTCCTGAAATCTAAGATAACATTATTTAACTTATTCTGCAATTCACTCTTTCCCCTTTAAAATGTGTTTTAGAGAACTTTACAGTAACTAACATGTTTCATAATTTATTTAAATATTCCCCTTCTTTATGAAAATTTTGATTATTTCCAGTTTTCTTTTCATTTACAGCACTTAGTTATAGTACATTGCTTAGCTTCCATTCTATGTAAGCGAAGGCTATGTGTAGCAAACAATTTTTTTAAATTCCTTTCTCTGTCTTTTTTTCCCATTTTTTTAAAAAAAATAGTTTCAGGTCTACAAAGCAATGTAGTAGTTAGACATTTAAACCCCTCATAAAGAGATAACCCACCCCCCAGGCTACAAACCCTCTGACATCTTATATAGCTGTTACAATACCATTGACTATCCTCGCTATGTTGTAGTCCACATCCTGTGACTATATATACCTATATATTTAGTTATAGTTGACATTCAATATTATTCTACTTCACCTTCAAGTGTACAGTGCATTGGTCAGGCATTTACACAGTCTATGATGTGATCCCTCTGATAAGTTCAGTGCCCATCTGGCACCTTACAACATTGTAAGGTGATCTTTACAACATTGTTGATTATATACCCCATACTGTATTAACTACCAATTTGTATTTCTTAATGTCTTCACCTTTTTCACCCTGCCCCCAACCCCATTCCCAACTATCACCCTGATACATCTAGTACTTATCTGGCACCGTACCTAGCTATTACAATATTATTGAATATATTCCTTATGCTATACCCTATATCCCCATGACTACTGTACAACAACCAATTTGTACTTCTTAATCCCTTCCCCTTTCACCCATCCTTAATCCCCCTCCTATCTTAAAGAAGTTCCTCTAAGATTCCTTGTAATACTGGTTTGGTGGTGATGAACTCCTTCACCTTTTTTCTTGTTTGGGAAGCTTCTTATCTGTCCTTCAATTCTAAATGACAGACTTGCTGAGTAGAGCAATCTTGCTTCTATGTCGTTGCTTTTCATCACTTGGAATATTTCCTGCCACTCCCTTCTTGCCTGCAAAGTTTCTGTGAAGAAATCAGCTCATAGTCATGGGGGGTCTCCCTTGTAGGTAACTAACTGCTTTTCTCTTGCTGCTTTTAAGATTTTCTCTTTGTATTTGACCTTTGACATTTTAATTATGATGTGTCTCAGTGTTGGCCTCTTTGGGCTCATCTTGTTTGGGACTCTCTGTGATTCCTGGGCTTAAATATCTATTTCCTTCACCAGGCTAAGGGAGTTTTCTGTCATTATTTTATCAAATAGGTTTTCGATTCCTTGCTTTCTCTCTTCTCCTTCTGGTACTCCTATAATGTGAATGTTGATACACTCGACATTGTCCTGGAGGCCCCTTAACCTCCTCATTTTTTTGGATTCCTTTTTCCTTTTTTGCTGTCCTGTTGGGTGTTTTCTACTACCTTATCTGCTACATCGCTTGTTGGATCCTCTGCTTCATCTAATCTACTGTTGATTCCCTGTAGTATATTCTTCATTTCCATTACTGTATCCTTTATTTCTGACTCGTTCTTTTTTTGTGGTTTTCATCTCCATTTTTATGCTTCCTATCTCTCTGTTGAAGTTCTCCCTGAGATCATTGAGCGTTCTTATAACCAGTGTTTGGAACTCTGCGTCTGATAGATTGCTTATCTCCATTTCGCTTAGCTCTTTTTCTGGAGCTTTGTTCTGTTCTTTTGTGTGGGACATTTCTTTGTCACCCCATTTCGGCTGCCTCCCTGTGTTTGTTTCTATGTATTAGGTAGAGCTGCTATGTCTTCCGGTCTTAGTAGAATGGCCTTATGTAGTAGGTGTGCTGTGGGGTTCAGTGGCACAGTCTCACTGGTCACCTGAGCCACGTGCTCCAAGTGTGTCCCTTGTGTGGGTTGTGTGTGCCCTCCTCTTGTAGGTGAGCCTTGGTTGATAACTGCATATCAATGTGAGGGACTGACCCTTGGGCTTACTGGTTGTGAGGACTGGCCTTGACTACAGTGGAAGAGTTGCTGTGTAGGGGCTGACCCTATGGCTCCAGTTCATTTTGAAGCTGGCTACTGTGGGCGCCAGCCCCAGGATCTCCTTGGAGGGGTTCCACTCTAGGTGTACTTCAGTCACAGCCCGTGCCCCACCTCCCTCCCCCCTCCCCCACCCCCCCATATCCCCACCCCTTACCCCCCCACCCCCGCTCCTCCGGGACCACCCAGTGGGAGCCAGAAAGAAATCCTCAGACAGCTGCTGCCCATGCTGTGCTTGGAAGTGCCTTGAGAGGCCAAGCGAAGAACCAAGGCCAGTTGCTGCTAGTGCTGGCTTAGGGCTGCTCAGCCAGAGGCACAGGACACGCTCAAGCCAGAGGCTGCTTGTCTCGGTTCCACAAACCTTTGAGAGTCTAGGAAAGTCTGCAGCTTGAGGCAAAGCGGGTGGTCTGCATGGAAAAGCCACTGCAAGTGGCCTGGGTGTGCTCAGGAGGGGCGAGGTCTCAAAGCGCCAGTGCATGGCGAAAAAACTGCAGAGATTCAGATATGGTAGCCACCTGTATTCATGCACCGGGAAGGGGGTGGGCTCAACAAAGAAAAAATGGCCTCTGCCAGCTCCCCCGTCCAGGAGAAGGCTACTTCTCTAGCCCCTGTCCCAAGCCAGACAACTCAGTTCCCCACCATATGTCCAGCTGTTGCCCCAGCGCTGGAGCTCAGAGCGAGTGATTCCATTGGTGGGTAAGTCCGTGTGTGGTCTCTTTAAGAGGAGCGCCTGTGAGTGTAGCCACCCTCAGTCGGCTGAAATATCTCTCCCAATCTTTAATGGTCACACATGGGTGTGGGACAAGCCCGTTCTGCGTCTCCGACCTTCTTACCAGTCTGGTCTTGAGGTGGCTTCTTCTGCACATCTTTAGTCGAAAGGCTTCAGTTTAGCTTGATTTTAGGTAATTCTCAATAATGGTTGTTTCGTAGATTAGTTGTAATTTTGATGTGGTTGTGGGAGAAGGTAAACACAGTGTTTACCTACTGTGCCATCTTCGTTCCTCTGTAGCAAACAGTTTTATTGCTTCCTATCACATCTCCTTGCCACACATCCACAGCTGGTGTGGATAGTTCCCTGTGAGCTCACACCAGTGTCCTACCTCAAGGAGGCCCCCTTTGTTCACTTACCTGCTTCAGATTCTTCTTATTAACATCAAGCAGCCTTGATAACTGCCACATAGCACATTCTTAAATTGCAGGGGAATTCATGCCCCCAGAAGCAACACTTAACCAACAGAAGAACACACAGTGGTGAATAAACCTTCCTGCCTCCCAGTTTTGAGGCAGACAATTATGGGAAACATTTTGTATGCCTGTCAGAGGTCTCAGCCAACCCTAGTCCCCGTTACCTACCTACAGCAGTAATGTCAATAATGCACCATTATACTGGCTTTAATTTTTTTCTCTATACCATTCTGGCTCCTACCTCACTGTTGCTTCCTGGATCACTTCCCAGATAAACTACCAACACCCAAGTTCAGCTTTTGAGGGAACCCAAACTGAAACACTAAGTAATGGAGTTCTATCCAATGGAATGTGGACGGAAGTAATGCTTGCCGCTTCTGCACCTGACCTTTAAAAGCTCCCAAGCAATACTTCATTCCTTCACTTTCTGCCAGCAGAACATTGATCACAGAACTCAAAGGCTCAAGGGAATGGCAGAGCCACAAGGTAGAAGTCCCTGGGTCCCTATATCTTCACTTGCAGAAAAGGCATCATAAGAACCACCTGACAAGTAACACTAGTGTTGGTCTATTTTATAAGAGAAGAATAAACTTTTATTAAAACAAGGAAAATTAGCACTGTATGCTATGCCATTCGCCTATCCCAAGAAATACAATTGGACATCATCTTTTCTCTCACTGATGGAAGTTTTAGAAGTTAACCATTTCTCATTGTTTTCCCATAATGAGAATACAGGCATTCAGACAAAGGGAGCAAATGTCTCTCTGATTTGTCTTGAGTTCAAAGGTTTGTGGACAGAGGTTCTCTACTTTCTTGGATGACTCAGAAGCCCATAAGCGCTGCTCCACATCATGCCTCTGAGCAGACTCTAATCCAGTTCCCACACTGGGAAGACAATTATGTCTCTGACTGACCTGGTGAGCTCAATGAGAGATCGCACCAGGGCAGCAAGGGGTGATGTTCGCCCAGCTGCTGCTCCTGGACTGCTCCGTATGTTCGTATATTTATAGGAAAATTCAGGACTCGTTCCACATCCCCAAGGGAAGGGCTCCTCAGATCATGCATTATCCCGCCACATCACGTCAGGATTTCAGCCATCTGCTGCCTCCCTGAGAGGCAAAAAGCCTAGAATTACTAGCATCTCTTTGACATACAAGCACCCATTCTCCTGTTCACTAATAACTAAATATGCATTGAGTTTAAAACCCATAGTATTCCATTAAAAGTATCTCGTTAACTCTAGAGTAGAAATAAGAGGGTAAGTAGGGAAATGAATATACGGGGGGAAATTCAAGGATTAAATCTGAGAAGAGATGATTTTTACATTAATTTTTAAACTTGCTCAAGTGTCAAGGCATTGAAGATTTTTAAAAACCCTCCTTGGACCCCTCATCCCCCTTCAGCCTCAGGATCTCTCTCTCTCTCTCTCTCTCTCTCTCTCTCTCTCTCTCTCTCTCTCTCTCTCTCTCTCTCTCTCTTTCCAAAGACAATGTTCCAGAAAGCATTTCTGCATTCCGTTAAAATTCTCCACTTGCAACTAAAACATAATCCTACTGCATTATCACTTCTGTTCCCATGATTGCAATGAACGTGCTATCACCAACCATGGTTGCAAGTCATGTTTGGGTCCAGCTAATTTGAATGAATATATTAACATGCTGAAGCCTACTTTGAATGACCTCTAAAATATACATATTTGTGCAGACTGCTTCTGCACTTAACAACAACAAATCTCTGACAGGCTCCCAGGTTCTGGAGCGTGAGGCGTTGGGTACAAACCCAAGCTGTCTTTCTCTCTAACTGTGCAGTCCTGGGCTAAGTCTCTTAATTCTCCCTGTCCCTCAGTTTTTCATCTATGAGAGGACGATTAACCCCATATCTACCTTATAATTGTGTTGTCAGCATTAAATGACTCAATACATAAAAAGTACTTGGCACATAATACATTTTAGTCTTTCTATATCTTTATTAGGCATTAGTATACCTACTATATTTATGGTATAAACTGGTGTTTATTCATCGTCGATTTTGAGGTATGTTATTAGTGAGACAAACAGGTTACAAAGCTAAGTGTAGGAGGTAATCTTGTATTTGTACATAAATCTATAAATGCATGCATACATGCATAGATACCTGCATAAGAAAACTACTGGAAGAATATAATGCAGATGAAAACATTAGTGGTTATTCTAGGTTGAATTGTGTGTCCCGCCCCCCCATGTTGAAAGTCCCAACTATCTCAGAATACATTTTTGGTGGAGTCTTTAGGGTTTTCTATATAAAGAATCATGTCCTCTGCAAAAAGTGACAATTTAACTTCTTCATTCCCAAGTTGGATGCCTTTTATTTTTTTCTCTTGCCTGATTGCTCTGGCTAGGACTTCCTATATTATGTTGAATAACAGTGGTGACAGGGGTCGCCCCTGTCTTGTTCCTGATTTTAGAGGAAAAACTTTCAGTTTTGCACAATTTAAGTATGATTAGCTGAGGGTTTGTTGTATATGGCCTTTATTATGTTGAGGTACTTTCCTTCTATACCCATTTTATTAAGTGCTTTAATCATAAATGGATGGTGTATCTTGTCAAATGCTTTTTCTGCATCTATTGATATAATCATATGATTTTTATCTTTTATTTTGTTTATGTGGTATATCACATTGATTGATTTGATTGATTTAAGCATGTTGAACCATCCTTGTGCCCCTGGAGTGAACCGCACTTTATCATGATGTATAATCTTTTTAAATGTATTGATGTGTTTGATTTGCTAGCATTTTGTTTAGGATTTTTGCATCTGTATTCATCAGGGGTATTAGTCTGTAGATTTCATTTTTGTGTTATCCTTACCAGATTTTGGTATCAAGGTAATGTTGGCCTCATAAAATGAGTTAGGAAGTATTGCCTCTTCTTCAATTTTTTGGAAGAGTTTGAGGAGGACAGGTATTGAATTATCTTTGAATGTTTGGTAGAATTCACTAGTAAAGCCATCTGGTCCTGGACTTTTGTTTTTGGGGAGGTTTTGGATCATTGTTCTGAATTTCCTTACTGCTGATCAGTCTATTTAGATTTTCCAGTTCTTCATGATTCAGTCTAGGAAGGCTATATATTTCTAAAAACTTGTCCATTTCTTCTAGGTTATTGAATTTGGTGGCATATCGTCCTTCATGGTATTCTCATACGCTCCTTTGTGTTTCTGTGGTATCTGTGGTAACTTTTCCTCCTTCATTTCTGATTTTGTCTATTTGTGTTTTTTTCTCTTTTTACCTTAGTGAGTCTAGCCAAAAGTTTGCCAATTTTATTAATCTTTACAAAGAACCAGCTCTTTGTCACATTAATTTTTTCTATTGTCTTTTTCTTCTCTATTTCGTTTAGTTCTTTTCTAATTTTTATTATTTCCTTCCTTCTACTGACTTTGGGTTTCATTTGTTCTTTTTCTATTAATAGTTCTTTAAGATGTAATGTTAGGTTGTTTATTTGGGATTTTTCTTGCTTCTTGAGATAGGCCTGTGATGATACAAATTTCCCTCCTAATACTGCTTTCACTGCGTCCCA
The DNA here is from genome assembly GCF_004115265.2 of Rhinolophus ferrumequinum. Taxonomy (NCBI): domain Eukaryota; kingdom Metazoa; phylum Chordata; class Mammalia; order Chiroptera; family Rhinolophidae; genus Rhinolophus; species Rhinolophus ferrumequinum. The sequence goes on from NC_046284.1 coordinate 52,386,126, forward strand.
ATAATTTTGATACAATGTATTTTCATTCTCATTTGTTTCCATGTATCTTTTGATTTTTCCTTTTATTTCTTCCTTCACCCAATCATTCTTTAATAACACGTTGTTTAGTCTCTGCGTATTTGTGTTTTTTTCTTGCTTTCTTTCTGCTGTTGATCTCCAATTTCAAAGCCTTGTGGTCGGAGAGTATGTTTGGTATGACTTCAGTCTTCTTAAATTTGCTAGGCTAGTTGTGTCCCAACTTATGGTCTATCCTTGAGCATGTTTCATGAGCAGTAGAAAAGAATGTATACTCTGGTGTTCGAGGATGAAGTGTTCTGTCAATGTCAATTATCTCTATTTGCTCTAAGGTGTCATTTAAGGCTGATATTTCCTTACTGATTTTCTGTTTAGATGATAAGGTCCCGTAATATAATTGTGTTTTTGTCAGTTTCTCCCTTTAGTTCTGCTAATGGTTGCTCTGTGTATTTTGGTGCTCCTTGATCAGGGGCATATATATTAATAAGTGTTAGGTCTTTTTGTTTCATTGTCCCCTTTATCATTAAGAAATGTCCATCTTTGTCACTTGCTACATTTTCTTTCTTTTCAAAATTTCTTTAATTAAATTTATTGGGGTGACAATGGTTAGTAAAATTACATAGGTTTCAAGTGTACAATTCTATAGTATATCATCTATATATCACATTGTGTACTCTTGTTACCTTTTTTATTCTGAAGTCTGTTTCAGCAGACATCAGTATGGCTACACCCACTTTTCTCTGGATGCCGTTTACTTGGAGTATCGTTTCCATACTTTCATTTCTTTTTATTTTTTTTAAATTAAAATTTATTGAAGTAACAATGGTTAATAAAAAACACATAGGTTTCAAGTGTACAATTCTGTAATAAGGGTAAGGGTGAAATATATGGTGATGGAAGGAGAACTGACTCTGGGTGGTGAACACACTTTCATTTTGAGTCTACATTTGTGCATGTAGCTGAGATGTGTCTCTTGGAGGCAGCATATGGTTGGGTTCCTCCCCGCCCACACCGCTTTCTTCTGCCTCCCTCCCCCCACTCCGGTTCAAGCCATTGTTTCTCAGTCTAGTTGTGTAGGGCACAGCTCCCTGGCCCAAGCTGTTGTTATGAGCCTTGCGCTCCCCTCGGTTGAGGCAGTCGGTCGCCAGTCATCAGTAGGCTGCTCACAGCAGCTCATGGCAGCTTTGGCTGGCTGCCGGCCACTGACGCTGGCCACCGGCTGCTCAAGGCAGCACACAGCAGCCCACAGCAGCACACAGCAGCTCACCCTGGCTGCCGGCCACTCACGCTGGCCACAGGCTGCTCATGGCAGCACACAGCAGCCCGTGGCAGCTCACACCGACCTCTCGCTACTCACAGCAGCCCAGCTCCAGGGAGAGCTGTTGTTCACAATCTTAGCTGTAGAAGGCGCAGCTCAGTGGCCCATGTGGGAATGGACCCGGTGACCCTGGCATTAGGAGTGTCAACCTAACTCCAACCACCTGAGCCACTGGGCCGGCCCTGGGTTTTGTTTTTTGATCCAATCTGCTACTCTGTGCCTTTTTATTGATGAGTTCAGTCCATTTACATCTAGGGTGACTATTGATATATGAGGATTTCCTATATCCATTTTGTCATTTGTTTTTTGGTAACTTGGTGTCTCCATTGATTCTTTAACTTTTTGTTGCTGTCTGTTATTTTAGGTGGTGGTATTTCTATGATTTTTCCCTGTGTTTCCTCTTTTTTTATGTTTTGTGTCTCAGTTCTGGATTTTTCTTTTTTTAGTGGTTACTGTTAAGTTTAAGTAAAAGAAAGTTTCATGTATACACTAGTCCTTTTTCTTCAGCATACTTCTTATCTCCATTCCCTTTTGCAAATTCAAGGTCTTCTTTAATTTCATGAAGCAAAGTTTAGTAGTATTCAATGTACAGGCCTTGCACATCTGTGGACAGATCATTCCTAAGTATCTCCTGCTTCTTGTTGCTATTGTAAATGGCAGTATTTTTAATTAAAATATTTGTATTTTATTTTCATTGAACCGTCGGCAGCCAAATGTTCCACAGAAACTGTTGAGGAATCTTTTTGGTTGAAAGCACAGCTACTCTAGGATGTGAAAGGTATTTGATGCATAAAATGCATATGCTTGTATTCCCAGGTCAGCTTTAATCTATTATTGTCAGTCTACTGAAACTAGGGAGAAAAATATCCCAGAGACAGTTCTACAGGTCATCTCCAGACGAATCAATGGCTAAAATAGTTTAGTAGCTTTGAAATTTGTGGGTACTCAGAAAGGAATCTGTTGAACTGTGAGGATGTTCTTCTTTACACTCCAGCAAAGCTACCCCAACGAATTCCTAGGAACTTGGGTAGTGAAACAAACTGTGGGTGGGAGAGCAGTGGGAGGAGGGAGGGAGGGAGGGACAGAAGGATGGATGGAGAGAGAGAGAGAGAGAGAGAGAGAGAGAGAGAGAGAGAGAGAGAGCTAGAGAGAGAGAGAAGAGGAGAAAGAGAAAATGTATGTGTACTTTGCCAAAGCTGCCCGGAATGTTTATTTTGAAGAACACTTCAGGTTAATTACTGTGCATTATGCCAGTCCTGTCAATCCTTAGGACATATTGGAACCCAGTCAGGACGGATATTGTTTATTTTTCTCCAGCTTTACTTGGCCAGCATGGTTACCATGGTAACTCAGTGACTGCAGAGGGACTTGATGTGGTCTGAGCATCCAATGATGATTCTTGCCTCAGTCACTTACTATGGTTTCTGTCAATTATTGCTTTTATAATCCTGCCATTTCTTGTAGAATTATTGGTTAGCACTTGACTGCAGGGTTGAGCTTTTCTTGTCCCCTATCATTAATTAATTATATCATTAATTAATTGCTTTCATGTATATAAGTATGACCCCGAGATTCCTATTTTCTCTCAGAGGATTTAATATCATTATATATTTGATGCTCAAATTGTCTCAGAATTGGCCAGTGTTAGCCCTTCAAGTTGGCCTCTGTGACCATTTGACACCTCCCTCAGCTTCTTTGAGCACGTATGTTCTTCTCTGAGCCTGACTATCTCCCATCTGTGGGAAGGAATGATGCCACGTCGGAGCATTGCTTTGAAGATTTGAGGAGAAAAGTCTGAAAATAACAACCTACAGTGTGTGGCATGTAATATATTCTCACCAAACTTTATTTGTCCATTTCCACTTTACCTCCTTCATTCTGTCCATGTGATACCTCTGGCATTAGCATCATAGAATGACTGTCCAAGAGAGAATACTTGGACAGGTAACCACAAGCAGGGATAAGCTGACATTTCCATCATATGAGCTTCAGTGTCACTGCTGTGAGGGGAGAGGGCCGTGTGATGGAGCCGGGGGAGGGGCAAAGCGCCATTGCGCAGCTTCCAGTGACCTGAGTAGGGAGAGGCAAGCACCCGTTCCCCTGTGTTTCACGTGCTTTTCCCATCCTCTCAGGTTCCTCTCTGTTCCATGTGCTGTCTCATCCCCGCCTCCCCGACTCTCCCTTCTAGTGGAACGTCAGAGAAGGGTGCGGACTCTGAGCCTCAGAAGGGGCAGGTACAGAATAACCAAGTGTGATGTTGAGTGTGCTAGACCAATCCCTGAAGAAAGAGTGAAGAATTTAGGGTCCCAACATTGCTTGGGACACTTCAGGTAAGCCATTACCCTTTCCTACAGCCTCATCTATGGAACAAGGTAGATGTTCCATTATTCAATGGTCCCGACCACCCAGGAACATTGTGAAGGTTAAGTGAGATGCCGTGTGGGAAAGCAATCTGTGGTCATAGGTGGGAGGGACGGACTAGTGCACTGTCAAGTAATAACATTAACAGAGACATCCCAGATACTGTGGAACTCCGCATGGTAGGCATTAAATTAATGCTACACAGATGTCAGCTGTTTAGGTCAGGATTTCTCCATCTGTGGTCCATGGACCACGTCATAGAAATTGTCAGGGTGTGCTTGTTAAAATTGCAGATGCCTGGGCCCACCCTGGGTCTGCGGAATCACAACCAGGTAGGTCGGGTAGAAGGTGCCTATATTTGAACAATTTCTCAAGTTGGTCGAGGTATTCATTCAAGTTTGAAAAGCACTGCTATAGATTAACTCCAAGGATTTGCTAAAATTTTGATTCCTTTAATGTGTACCTTCTTTGCCAATTTCTGCCGCTACTCAGCTTTAAATATCTGTGCCATCTCTGGAGTGTCAAATAGGTAGCAGTTCCTTCTAATATTAAGTCAGTGCTTTGTATGTAAGTCACTGAACTAGGCACTGGGGACGCGGCACAGAGAGCGAGACAGGCAGGGTCCCTGGGGTTCCATTCTCGTTTGAGAAATTGGCAATAAGCAGGAAAACACATCAATAAGTGGGGCAATTCCATAAGGGGATGAGTGCTTAGAAGAAAATGAACAATCACATAGAGTAGAAAATGATGGGGACAGTGATTTTTATAGATGGAGTTGTCAGTGAAGCTCTTCCTCAGGAAGTGCATTTGAGCTGAGTCCTGAATGACGAGAAGAAGCCAGGCCTGGGCAGGTCTTTTGGTCAGTGGCCCTGGGATGTGCCTGACACCACTTTCTCCAAGAGCAGACAACAAACTTGAATGGCTGGAGCCTGGCACACAAAGTGCAGATGGTAGGAGAGGAGGCCAAAGGGCAGACAGGAGCCACTTCGTTGGGCCCTGTAAGGAGTTTGGAGTTTATTCTGAGGGTGGAGGGTTAGAGCGTGGGAATGACATGCTCTGATTCACGTTCTCAGAAGGTGACTCTGGCCTCTGTGGGGGGAATGGACTGGACAGAGAGAGCCAAGACAGCTGTGGGGATAACCATTAGGAGAACCTTGCAGACTCCAGGGGAGGGATGAGGGTGGATTGGGCCAGAGCTGCAGCAGGGTGCAGAGGACCGGGGTGGCCTGGAAGGGTGTGTTGGTGGTAGGGCAGGCGGGACCTGTGGTTGTTCTGTGTGGGGGATGTGAGGATAAGGCAGACTCCAGTATGACCCTCAGGCTTTTACTTCAGCCACATGCAGGAACAGTGGTGCTATTTCCTGAAATCAGTACTCTTCAGATCATCTGTCCCAACGGAAACGCCTGTTCTGCTGACTTGGCCCGTGTCTGTAAAAAACAGTTATTTCATGAGTCCTCATACCCAGGTGTCTTCGTCCCAGGTGGAGGATTCCACTTCACCCACTGCCACCACCACCACCACCACCGTCCTCATCCTCATCGCCAAGAGGGGTTGTTGAGTGAGCTCCCATGGGGGAGTGTGACACGAACCGTGTCCACACCCTGGTCGCCCATCATCTACATAAGAGGTTGATGGGTATATGCAGTGTTAACTCAAACTTTTTTCATTATTTTCCACTTTATGGAGGTCCTTTAGACTATTTCCCCCTCATTTTACCCTTCCTGTCTGGAACGCAAAATTTTAATACCACAGATGAAGTGTAACCTGTTTCTATACTGTAGTCCTTTGAGTGTGAACAATAGTTCCAATGTCTACCTTCGCTTTACCCTCAAAAACTATGTTCAGCCTCGGTCGCAAGGGGGAAGGTGTCACGACATCACCCCTGTTGTGGGATGTTGTGATGAGGGCAAAAGCTGGAGTCCCATTTCTACCCTTACTTGATGTGTGATCACAAGTGGAGTCCTTGCTTTGCCTCTTGGTAGCCTGCCCTTGCCAGATGGGGCAATGGGGTAAGAGGGGATCCATAATACCTACTTTACAGAATTATAGGGAGAGGTAAATGGGAAAGCCTCTACAGAGGAGATGCCACGTGTTAGGACTTCAGCACGTTAGTCCTGGCCCTCCTTTCTCCTCTCCCAGAGACTGATGACTGTTACCTAAACCAACGAGCATCACTGCCATAGATACCAGCTAGCAATATAGTAGTCACCTACTCAAACTTACATTATGAGTGAAGCTTTGCAGCCATTTCTGTGTTGCAGGGTGGCTTCGCTGAGTGAGTGATCTGGGGAAACGATCATCGAATCTTCCAATATTGGAAAAGCATTTTCCCATTGTGCTCCAAGTTAAGCCAGGTTAAGCTATAAAGACAAGGCAGGTATCACAGGCCCTTTACCCTGACACCAGACCCATTACCCCCTACAGGACCATGCACCTGGATTTCACCTGCACCACCAGCTTCTTCAAAGAGAGGAGTTGGCGCCTGAGTGCCCATGTGGCCACAATACTAGAAAGCTGTGAAGCTATAAGTTCTCAAGTCCTAGGAAGTCATCAGTTATCAAGGAGATGGTTGGGTGACCTTTGGGAAGGGCAAGAGGTGGAATCGCATTCCTCTTCCTTGATGGATGACTGCAGAAAAACATGTTTTCCATCAGCGAGTCTGACTTTGTCATCTGTCAAATGGGAATAATGATGCTGTTTTCAGTGAGTTGTTGTGAATGAGTAATGCAAAATTGATCATTGCTTGCTTGTTTCATCTATAAATATGTAAGTGATATCATACTGTAAGTGCCTTTTGCAACTTTTTTCCCCTGCAAATAGTGTTTCTGAGATTTCTCTTACTAGGTGACTGTGGGGCTGTGTTGATGTGACTAGTCACACTGCTGGGTGAATCCTTGCAAGTGTTTCCTGGAGAGCAGGTGTTCCAGATGCTCTGCAGGCCAGAAATAACAGTAGGGCAGCCGTAGGGGGTTTTGCTTTCCTCTCTGATAGAAGTTACCTGATGTCTCTGAAAAGAGTTTGTAACAATTAGTTCCCCTCAGCAGTATATGGCATTGTCATGCTACCCCCACCCCCCGCAATTTCCATTTAAACAGGATGTACTATAAAAAGAAAGGCACTAAACAGATTTTGCTTTCAAAGTCTACAATTATTCCAGGACATATATTGAAGCATAAAATGGAACCATTAGCAGGCATTAATGAAATATTTAGAAACACACATGTGAAATATGCCATTTATGGGGAAATAAGAGAGGGAAAAGCAAAGGTTTCCTAATCTTCTAACAAGCAGGGAAATCTATCTCACAGCTGGATGCCCACGACTCAGTGGGCCATCCACAGAGCCACTGTAAGTGTTGATGGAGCAGTGCTCAGGCCCCGACTCCTGAAGGGACCTGTATGCCTCCCTTGCTCTCTGCATTCTGTGTCCTCAGAGGCCCTCCCCCGCCCAACAGGCACAAGCAGCCCTGTCTTCTCCGTGAGATTAAGTTTTCACAAAGGACAGAAGAAAACATGGTCTTCGGACGGGTTGTGCTTCCAGCCCCGGCGCAAACCTCCCTTGAGGGTAGAGGGAGGGGCACCAAGCCTGGCGCCCTGCTGCAAGGTGAGTAAACCCAGGGAGAGCAGAGATGAACCACCTCAGCAGTATGTGTCCTGATCCCCTTGCTAATGCTCTTCCACCAGCAACTACAGGTGCCCGGGCTGCCAGGTTCCATCCTTGGCTCTGGCGGTGGCGTGGGGAGCAAGCAACCTCTTTGCCATCTGTGTGCTCAGGATCACTTGCTTTGCAGTCACACACGTCCACGAAGAGAGGACAGCGATCCCTCACCACCAGGGCTGTCTTATGGATTAAATCCCGCCAGTGACACGAGGCGCCTGGAGTTGGGCCCCTCTAAACATCCTCCCTCATAAATTGTAGTTGTCTCTCCTCCCTGGAACAAGGAACCCACGGGGCAACGTGACGTGCCCCCTCAGCCAGGGCCCATGAGCCTGGATGCCGGCCAGAATTACCGTAATGGTCTTTTTCTAAACCCTCACGTGAAACTCTCTTCTTGGTGGAAACAGGACTTCTGTATCAAAGGCCATTCACGTTTTTAAGGTGTAATAACGTGGGCCCCAGAAAACAGATCTGTCCATTTGGCACCAACAGTGTATGCGAGTGTCCATTTCCACTTCATTCCACCAAGCAGATTTGTCTTGATTGCCAGCTTTTCTGTGTTAACACCAGTCTCCATCTTTATTTCTCATCCGATCTGCTCATTTTCCCCGACACATTACATTGGAAGAGTCGTCTCAGATGGTCCTTAAGCTCACAGATTCGTAAGCTCCTTACTTAGGGTTGCCAGATTTAGCGAGTAAGAATAAAGCGTGCCAGCTGCGTTTGAATTTCAGATAAACAAAATTATACTGCATCCAACATACGTACACTAAAAAAATAATTATTGTTTACCTGGAATTCAAGTGTAATTGGGTGTCCTATGTTTTATTCGGCAACCCTACCCATGGCAGGCTACACATAAGAGAACCAAGGTGCTCTGGTCAACAGCCCCAGGTGAGCCCCCATCAGACGCCAGCACCAAGCGCCGATGTGAGTGAGCTCTCCTGGATGTCCCAGCCAAGTGGCGCCTCCAGAGGACTGTAGCTCCAGGTGACAAATTCCACATGAAGCAGGAAAGCACCCAGCTGAGCCCAGCCAACCAGCAGGTTCCTGAAAGAAAATAAGTGGCTATTGTTTGAGGATGTTGTTAGGTAGAAAGGATATCCAAAATTTCGGTTTGGGTGTACTCTCCCTCGTTTTCTGTGGTCTTTTATCATTGGATAAAACGATGGTTCTCTTATCCTTCTAGCCTGGGGACGTCTTTGTTACACGTTTGGCTGTTATGTATGGGTATCAACTTCTGACCATTTCATCGATTTCTTTGTGAAAGGATTACCATAGGAATTTTCATGATACATGATTTTCACTTTAGTCTTGGAACTTGGAAACTCATCCCAATTCCGCTGATGATGACACGAGCCTCCACTGCAGTCACACATGTTAAGGAATCGAGAGGCCAGTACTACACATGGTTCTGTGAGCCACTTGGAAAGCCGTGTCCTCAGAATGTGGCTTGGTGACTGTGCAATCCGAACGGGGGGTAGTTACTCACTTTGAGAAGTGTCCCTCAAAGACGGTGCCCTGAAATATTTTCTGTTGCTCAGGGACGGCCTTGCAAGGAAGACACCTTCCTTGGGCACATGTGGACGGGACTCCTTCACGAGACAGCAGATAGATGGGCATTGCAGTCCTTAGCCTTTGTCACTGTCGTACTCCAGTACTGCTGGGTGAACAAGTCTGTCCCATGCTGGGTTAATTAAGAAGAAGCACCTTGCCTGCAGACCTAAGCCACTTCCTCCGATGTCACAGCTACAAGGAATGGAACAGACGAATTGCATTCCTTATTCTTTTGTCATATTTCTTAGTTGGTTCAGAGCTCAGATGTGGAGAAGGGGTGCACTTGGGGGCCCCTAATGACTCAAGTATTTTGGAGCAAGACCTTACGAGTAATAGGGGAGCTGGCAAGACACAGAAAAGGGGAGAAGGGCTGTAAGCCCATTGTAAGTCCCACCCCTGGCGGTGCAGAGCAGAACATATGCTCCCTGAGCACAGATTGCTACCGAGAGTTTTGAAAGGAGAGGGTCTGGGCTATGCAACCCCTGTTTCTCCTTGCAACCTCACTAATGAGGGAAGTTATTCTAGCAGAAGAGAAACAGTGAGTGTGTAGAGGGGCTGGAAGAGTTTTGGTCATGAACGTCCCTCCACGTGGAAGAAATATCAGGAATGATGGATAAGAATTCCCCAGGATAAACCAATGTATGGTTGAATCAGTAGGGTTTCTGCCTAGTAAATGACTGTAATAGTTTAGGCCCGCCTCCCTGAAATAACTGTGAGAGTTCTCAAATGACACTTTTTGTATATGTAGCTACACCATTCAGTCACGTGATTATAGACAGTTCTCAGTTCTCTGCCACAGACGGTTGTCTGCTTGGCATTCGTGTGATTTTACATGTTCACCCTCCCAGGCTAGCCCATTTCCAACAAACCTTGGAAACTCTCCTGGGTCTGTGTTTGCTCATAACATTCCCCTCCTGTCTCTTTAAAGCAAACAAAATTCTTGACGATTTGGACATGATTGGTTGGAAGACCTAGTCAGAATTCCCACAATTGCCCGGTTCCCAGTCTAGTGTATTGTATCACTATACTTCCTCATCGGGCAGCTAGAAGAGCGAAAGTGTTTTGCTTTTAGCAAAGCGCAAGGGGAGTGTGGACTTTGCGGAGGTGGTTCCAGTGTGCAGGATAAACATGCACATTGTGGTTGCCATGGAACCCGAACATTAATCTGCGACCTTGTGACTTTTCAGTAGAAAGAGACTTAGACTGGAAGGAGAGCAGGTCTTGCCCACAAGCTTTTGGGACTGAGCTGAGGGTGTGGGTCCCCGTGGTGGGCATGGACTGCCTTGGGGAGAGGGGAGACAAAGGGATCCAGATCCAAGTCGCCTCTTCGTTGCTTTGGGGTTCAGTGCCCTGGAGGTCTGGTAGGTAAAGCCATTGTGGTCCTGTCCAGCCCTAATGGGTGTGGTGTTCTGCTCTAGGGGTGTTCTGGAGGTAGTCTCCTTCTGAAGGCAGGGACATGGCAGGTAAGATGAGCAAGGACTCTCTCTGAGCCCCAGCTTCCCCCTTTGTCAAGTGGGGACAAGAATGTTTCAGCCTGAGAATCGCTGTGGACACTTGCTGAGGACCCATGCGTAAACCCACGGCCTTGAGGTTCTAATGGGATCATAATGCTTGCCTGCATATATGCCTCTTCTTCCTTTTCAACTTTGTTGTTAGGGGACAGCTGAGGAAAGAAGACAAGGCCCTGGTGAGAAGCCCATTGTGACATCTGGTTGTTAGGATCACTAGGTATTTGTATCAGTGTCACTGGCACTAACCCAGTGCCTAGCCTGTGGTGCCGGGCACATGCTGGCACCAGAAACGCACAGTGCTTGCTGGATCTGTCTCTCCCCGTGCATCTCCTCCTGCCGGTGGCCGAGCTCATATCAGGTGTCTGAAGGAGGCAGGTTGTAAGCATCAGAGTCCTGATGGCAACTGAGGCTTCCACTCCAGGTTCAAGGGCAGCCGTCCTCAGGAGACATCACAACCCTGGCAGGATCTGACACCTGGCTCAAGTGAGTTCATAGATGTGAACAAAAGCATGGAGAGGAATCGCTCCTGTGAGGGTCACAAACCAGGTTAAAAGTAGAGAAGCTACTTTGCTGTCTTCTGGGAGGCGAGGTAGAGATCTAGCAGGTGGAATGTCATTCCATTGGAGGCTACAGGCTTTGTAATAGCTCTGAGGCTCATGTTAGAGAAGGATTTTTTTTTTTTTTTTTTTTTGGAAAGTGGGGTGGGTCAGAAAAGCAACGAATTGTCCAGCTGGAGAGGGAAGTTGGTCTTTAACATGCTTTTGCAGTAAATATACCTGTGGTTTAAGCATTCTTATTCCCATTTGACAGAGAGGGAAGCTGGGGCTCAGAGAGACTCTCTGCCGATCTTAATGCCTGAGTCCCTGCCTTTAGAAGGAGAATAGCTCCAGGATACCCCTGGAGCAGGACACCATAGTTACTGGGTTGGGCGGGACCACAATGGCTTACCTACAAGATCAGGCATTGAAACCCAAAGCGGGAAAGAGGCAACTTGGATCTGGATCCCTTTGTCTCTCCACAACCCAGGGTGGGACAGCACCCACTGCTGGGACCCACACCCTCAGCTGAGTCCCAAATATCTGCAGGGGGGACCCAGATCTTGTCAGCAGGCCACAACTGTCTCTGTCAAAATGTCATCACGGGGCCGGCCCGGTGGCTCAGGCTGTTGGAGCTCTGTGCTCCTAACTCCGAAGGCTGCCGGTTCGATTCCCACATGGGCCAGTGGGCTCTCAACCACAGGGTTGCTGGTTCAACTCCTCGAGTCCCACAAGGGATGGTGGGCTCTGCCCGCTGCAACTAAGATTGAACATGGCACCTTGAGCTGAGCTGCCCCCCGGATGGCTCAGTTGGTTGGAGGGCGGGCTCTCAACCACAAGGTTGCCGGTTCGACTCTCGCAAGAGATGGTGGGCTGCGCCCCCTGCAACTAGCAACGGCAACTGGACCTGGAGCTGAGCTGCGCCCTCCACAACTAAGACTGAAAGGACAACAACTTGACTTGGAAAAAAGTCCTGGAAGTACACACTGTTCCCCAATAAAGTCCTGTTCCCCTTCCCCAATAAAATAAAAAAATTTAAAAAATGTGATCACGGTCATCGCCACAAAGGTGGAATTCCTTGGGTATATGAGAGCGCACTTCCCTTTTCCTCCTAAGACTGTGTATCCATTTCTGGAGCTGAGACAGCAAAGACTTCTTCCCAGACCAGAGTGGAGCCATCTTGGCAGACTGGACTGGAACAGAGCTGAGCAGAGCAGTGAAAGACACTTTATTCAATGCCAACAGCTTAACTGTGATACAGCATGGCCCTGAGAACAGCATGGCTGTGGAACAGCTCAATAGTAGTCACAGATCAATTCTGAAACAACAGGCTGTGAAACAGCATCGCTGTGAGGAGGCCCTGGGGAGATGAGCCCCCTAGCCAGCTAGGCTCTGCTCTGAGCTACTCTACTCTGAGGTGCTCTGCTCTGGGCTGCACTGCTCCACTGTACTCCACTCTGAGGTGCTGTGCTCTGAGCTGTTCCTCTCTGAACTACACCGCTCTCAGGTGCTCTGAGCTGCTCTGCTCTGCTCTGATCTATTCTGCTCTGAGCTATTCAACTCTGAGGTGCTTCGCCCTGCTCTGCTCTGTTCTGAGGTGCTCCAATCCGAGCTGCTCCTCTCTTCTCCATGGAGACACCTTCAGTGTTTCAGATCTGACCAGGGAATCACACTCTCCAGACTTTGGTGCAAAGGGAACCTGCTCATGTCTAGACAAACGGGTGCTGACTTATATAGACAGAAGTTCCCACTGCTGTTCCCTGATTGGTCAATCCTCATGCAAGTGGGGTATGAAATCCTCACAGTTTCGGTGGTCCAAAACACACTGTCCTGATTGGTCAGAATGCAGCCACTCTGATTAGTCGGTGCAGATGCTAATGAGGATATAACTGCACAACTCTGATTATATATGGAAAGTCTCAGTTCTATTGGTTGAAATACAATTCCAAGAACTCCTTTATAAGGGCTTGCTCAGATGGCAAGAACACACTGCAGGCAGGCAGTTCAGGGCAGGCTTCTCCCTGAAGTGTAGTTTGCCTGAGGCCCCTGTGTAGAAATGGTTGCTAGGCTCTGCTTTTAAATTTGAGCCCAGATAGCCACCAGGAGCCCTTCTTGGCAGGTATCTTCTTTCTCAGGGTCCACAGACTTAACAGTCAGGAAAAAATGTGAAAGCGTTTCCTATCACCACCATCATGTGATCTAAATACAGTACATTAGACAATGCTTTTAGGCAACATACTTAACCGTGGCGGAGTTTGGAACAACATTATAATTTCAGGTGATTTTATTCCCTCCTTGGTAATCCCTTGAGATGAACTGAAAAACAAGTAAGACAGAGACTACCAAAGTGACCATAAAAGTTTGTTTCTAACATACACTAAACATGTTTGCAAAATCCTTTTCAATGAAGCAAAAACATGAGCGATGTGAAAGAAAAATCTGTGCTCCATTTCAATGCCCATTATCCCCAAAGCACAGTCTTAACCGTTATCTGACTGTGTCTGTGGAAGGCATTTTACAACTCTGCATTTAATGTACTGTAATTGATCCTACTGCGATATAATCCTGTCTATATCCAAGCCATTGAATTCTGTCCTGGGGGAAGGAAATCCTTTCCTCTTGATAAAATAACTGTTTGTCTCCATTTGAAAAATCAGTTCAACATTCTGGTTCTACAAGTGTGACAAAAGGAGGTTGTTGAGTTGCCAAGTGTAATTTCAGTGGAAGTGTGGGGGAACACAACCAAAGGGATGGTGTCGTTGGGGCTAATGTCTGTTAACGAACAAAGGGATGGATGGGTGCATGGATCGATGGAGGAAATGTCAAACATGGGCTGGCAATTCATGGATTTTTATATCATTTGAATAGCAGCGCTCTCCATGCACAAGACAGAACCCTTGGTGTTGGGTGGCTGAGAGGATGCAGCTTTTCAGGACTCTGCAAGTGATGGCTTTGAGATGGGAGGCGTTTCCGGTTTTGAAAACAGGCCTGAGCTTCGTGATTGCCATAGAATCCTGATGTCATTACGGTGACTGTCGCGTCCCACACGACGAGAGTTGTGGGGGGGTGGGGCGAGGAGGGCAGCGCAAGGTTAAGAAAAGACAGTAGCCATGAATAGAGTTTAAGCGGGGCCAAGGGACCTGCAGTCTCAAAGACTGGACACCTAATCGGGCCTACACATTAGCTTTTATTAGTTAGGTGGGGCAGTAAAGGAGACAAAGCTTGTCAATCTCAAGATCTGTAAATCCTATACATCATAATAGGAAACTGATTCAAGCCAATCACCCTTGCCTGCAGCCAGGGGAACCGTAAGTCTCAGGATGTATGTACTTCCCCAAGGGACAAAACCTAATGCATATGAATAGATGGAGAGCACATCATTGAAGCACTTCCCTTGCAGGTTGTGGGAAGGAATGCAGCCACAGAGGCAGAGGCTCTCCTTAGCCAGGGGAAGGTGGGGGGCTGTGCCCACCTCTATGAACCCCGTGGGTTCTCCTGTTGGTCCCCACTCGACTGCGCCTGGCTTGAGTTGTCCCCTCCCCCTTCCCCCCCCCCCCCCCAGTGGGGAATCTTACTCCTCATTGGCTGACAAGCCATCTTTCTGGGGCCAAACAGGGAGACATAATCTGCAAGCACAAAGGTAAAGCAAAGTCCCTGAAAGGATCCGTCTCACAGACTCTCCTTTCTTTAGGGGCAGGTACAGGGAGACAGACGGGTAGGCTGCTGTGTGGCAACAGGTGACGACTGAGACGACATTTTAATAGAGACGGACCTGGCCTGTTGACAAGATCTGTGTCCCTCCTGCAGGTGTTTGGGACTGAGCTGACAGCGTGGGTCTCAGCAGTGGATGCTGAACCACCTGAGGTGTGGGAAGACAAAGGGATCCAGATCCAAGTCGCCTCTTTCCTGTTTGGGGTTCGAAGCCCCGGCTGTCTTGTAGGCAAAGCAGTTGTGGTCCTGTCCGGCCCCAGCGAGTGTGGTGTCCTGGAGCTTCTCTCCTTCTAAAGGCAGGGACATGGGAGGTAAGACAGGCAACGAGTCTCTCTGAACCCCAGCTTGCCCCTCTGTCAAGTGGGGATAAGAGTGCTTAAGCCACAGGGTTGCTGTGGGCACACGTTGATGATGCATGAATATACGGCACAGCCCTTTAGTTCTCAGACATCATGATGCCTGTGTGAATTCATGCTCCTTCTTCTCCTTCTTCTCCTTCTTCTCCTTCTTCTTCTCCTTCTTCTTCTTCAATTTTCTTGTTAGGAGACAGCCAAGGAAAGAAGAGAAGGCCCTGGTGAGAAGCCCATTGTGACTTCTGGTTGTTAGGATCACTAGGCATTTGTATCAGTGTCACTGGCACTAACCCAGTACCTAGCCTGTGGTGCCGGGCACATGCTGGCACCAGAAACGCACAGTGCTTGCTGGATCTGTCTCTCCCCGTGCAGCTCCTCCTGCCAGTGGCCGAGCTCATGTCAGGTGTCTGAAGGAGGCAGGTTCTGAGCATCGGTGTCCTGATGGCAGCTGAGGCTTCTACTACAAGTTCAAGGGCAGCAGTCCTAAGGAGACCTCAATATGTCACAACCCTGTTGGGATCTGACACTTGGCTGAAGTGAGTTCATGAATTTGAACAAAAGCATGTAGTGGAATCGCTCCTGTGAGGATCACAAACCAGCCTCAAAGTAGAGAAGCTACTTTGATCTCATCCTGGGGGAAGAGGTTTAGCAGTGGAATGTGATTCCATCAGAGGCTACATGCTTTGTAATAGCCCCGAGGCTCACCTTGTTTTGGAGGGGGAGGGGGTATGAAAAAGCAATGAATTGTCCAGTTGGAGAAGAAAGTTGGTCTTTAACATGCATTTGCAATAAATATACCCAAATCGTTCAAACCATGTAAGTAATGATCAGCAATCCCCTTGTATCTCGCCTATGGTTTTGCTAATAGGCAGTTATTAGATCTTCCTAGCAACTTGACATTGCAATGTAGATTCCTCCCTGGTGACCTCATTTTTTCCCCATTATATAATGAAATATTTTAGAAAGGCAGAAATTTTCCAAGTGTCAGTTTAAAATGTCAATTACTATAACTTAATATTTTAAAAAAAATATTTGTTACCCTCGAGTTTGCCCTATTATAATGATACTCAGCCACATTTTCCCAAATAACCAGCAACTCCTATTAAATATCATTATGAATATTTTCCTAGGATATAGTATTTTTATTTCTGTACTTCAGAAAGACATGGATATCAGCTTTCCCAGAATATTAGGATATATTTCTGGGGTGGCCGGTTTGCCCAGTGGTTAGAGCACAGTGCTCATAACACCAGGGTGGCTGGTTGGATTCCCACATGGGCCAGTGAGATGCACCCTCCACAACTAGATTGAAAACAACGACTTGACGTGGAGCTGATGGGTCCTGGAAAAACACACTGCTCCACAATATTCCCCAATATAAATAAATAAATAAATAAATAAATAAATAAATAAATAAATAAATAAATATTTGGACATATTTCATTGCAAACCATTATAACTATTTTGGTTATATGTCGTGCGGAGCAATTTGATAAGGCATAGTGTGGATGTGTTAATAATACAAAAGCATAATCGTGGGAATTGTTCACCTGATTAATTTAATTGTATCACAGAATTGTCATTATATAAGTATATTTCCAATACTTTATTCAGGTATGGTTGATATACAATACATTGTACATATTTGAAATATGTGTGCTAATAAATTTATATATATATATATATATATATATATATATATATATATATATATATATAGCCAAAAAATATGTACATGTTTTAAGAAAGGAAAAAACTGTATTAATTTTAATACTCAATATATACTGACAACAAAAGATGAATACAAGTCACATTTGACTTCTGCAATTACGAGAAGTACTCAAAGTGGTTACCATCAGCATCCAGAGAATTCTGATTGCAGTGAATTACTGCTTGAGCAACGTTGACCAAAGTGTCCACTTGCATACATTTTTTTTGACAGGCCCAGTGTGTGTGTGTGTGTGTGTGTGTGTGAATCCAATACTACAATCAAGATAATGAACACATCCATCACCTCAAGAATCCTTCTTTGTGTCCCTTTGTAATACTCCCATGTACCTCTCCCGCCTACCCCTCCATGTCATCCTAACCCACTCCCAGGGACCCACTGATCGTTTGTCATGGTAGCATAGTTTTCTTTACCCATAATTTTATGGGAATGGACACATACCATGTATGTTCTTTTATGTCTGTCTTCTTTATTTCAATCTAATTATTTCTAGATTGATCCATTTGTTGCATGTATGAATAGTTCCTTGTTTTAACTGTTGACTCATATTCCATTTTACGGATATACCACAATTTCTTCTATCCATTCATTTAGCAATGGACATGTGGATTGTTTCCAATTTGGGACTCTTGTAAAATAAAGCTGCTGTGAGCATTTGCGTATAAGATTTTGCTTAGACATATGCTTTCTTTCTCTCAGGCGAATACTTAGGAGTGCAACGGCTGGGTCATATAGTATTTCTAAGATTAGCATTGTAAGAAACTTGTGAACTGTTTTCCAGATATTGCCGCACCATTTTTGTTTGCCACTAGCAGCGTCTGAGAGTTCCATCCTCCACATCCTTGCCAAGACTTGGTATGGTCAGTCTTTTCAATTTTGGCCATTCTCAGAGGGCTGTAGTGATATTACATGTCCCTAATGACTAATGACGTTGAGCATCTTTTCACGAGCTTATTTGAAATGTATATGTCTTCTTTGGTGAACTATCTGTTCAAATCTTTGTCCACTTATTTGTTGAAGTGTCTGTTTTCTTCTTACTGACCTACTGGAGACTTTTTATTCTGGATACAAGTCCTTGATCAGATATGATTTGCAGATATTTTCTCTCAGTCAGTGGCTTGTTTTCCTTTCTTACAACAGAGTCTTTGGAAGAACAGACATTTTTAATGTTGAGGAAGTCTAGTTTACTAGCCTCTTCATTCATGGTTTTGATTTGGCTTTTAGTATCATATCTAAGCAATCTTCATCTAACCTGAGGTCATAAGAATTTTCTCCTGTGTTTTATTTTTTTCAGAAGTTTACAGTCTTAGCTTTTATGTTTAGGTGTCTGATTCATTTTGAGTTGACTTTTATACAGGGTACAATAGATAGATCACAGTTTATGTCTGTGCTTATCGATGTTTGTTCCCTTGTCCCAACACCATTGATGAAAAGACTATCCTTTCTCCACTGAATTGCCTTTGTAGCTTTGTCAAAAGTCATTTCTTCATATACGTATAGGTCTATTTCTGGACTCTTTGTTTCTTTGATATACATTTCTACCTTCATCCCAACACCACACTGTCTTGTTTACTATAGATTTATAGTGAGTAGGTAGTGCTTATCTTGCAACTTTGTTCTTCTTTTTCAAAGTCGTCTCTCATAGTCTAGGCTCTTTGCATTTCCACATGACTCTTCGAATAAGTCTGTCAAATTCTTTAAAAAAGTGTAGGCTAGGATTTTTACTGGAATTGCATTGAGTGTATAGATCAGTATGGGGAGAACAAGCATCATCTTAACCATATCGAGTCTTCTGACAAATGAAAGTGAAATGTCCCTCCGTTTATTTGGACCTCTTTAATTTCTCTCTGCAATGTTTTGCAGTGTTCAGAGTACAACCCTTGTACTTCTGTGGACATACATGTGCTACATACATTACCTCTGTGTAGTTCATACATTTTGATGCATTGTCGTTGTGAGTAATTTTATTACAATATGCAGGTATTATATTTTGACTGAAGTGTCAGAAACGAAATGTTGCTGGGATATCTTTTTGGTCAAAATCACAGGTTACTCTAGGATGGAAAAGATACGTAATGTTTAATATGTGTATTAGTCAGGGTTCTACTGAGAGACAGAGCCAAAAGGATGTATATATATATATATATATATATATATATATATATATACACACACACACACACACACACACATATACATATATATATGTGTGTATATATTTGCATATATATATTTGCATATATATATTTGTGTATATATATTTATTTATTTATTTATTGGGGTGACATTGGTCAACAAAACTACACAGACTTCAAGTGTACAATTCTATAATACATCATCTATATATTGCACTGTTTGTTCACCACCCAGTCAGTTATCTTTCCATCACTATACAAGGTGTGGGGACAGAGCCCCAAAAAGCAGTTTCCAGGCTCTCGGCCTCACATAGAAAGGTGCTGGCTCAGGTAGTAAATGGCCATCGACTGTGATCAAATGGCCATCAGCTGTGGCTAGTTGGCCGTCAGCTGTAACCAGTGAGCCATTGGCCACTAATATAACTGCCGTGGCTACGCTAGCAGAAAATGGGGGCTAGCAAGAAGATGGTGGCTGAGCCTGCAAGCGGCGCAGTGAGGGTTGAGAATTGTGTGGCTCCTGTTTCCTGTGACTCCAACCCAGCCGCCAGCGAGAGTATAGTGGTATGACTCCCCTACCTATGGCTCCGTGGGTGTTCCTTTTTGGCCTCACCATGTCCTGCGTTCTTATGTGGGGAGCGGGAGCAGAGACCCCGCATGACACCCCGCACGACAGAAGGTCTGACAATTGAGTTTGCGAACTCATCCTAGAAAAAGTGCTACATACCTCATTGCTGAATATCACTACAGTCACCTTTGAAGTACTCCCCTTGGGAAGCAATGGACCAAGCCAGCGCCTAGTCCACCGTTCAAAGCAATTTTGCATCTCTTTCTGAATTCTCCATCAGAGCTGTCATTATATTATCCCTGATGTCCTGAATGTCATCAAGATGTCTTCCTTTCAATATTTCCTTTATCTTTGGGTAAAGAAAGAAGTCATTGGGAGCCAGATCGGGTGAGTAGGGAGGGTGTTCCAATACAGTTATTTGTTTACTGGCTAAAAACTCCCTCACAGACAGTGCCGTGTGAGCTGGTGCACTGTTGTGTCGCAGGAGCCATGAATTGTTGGAGAAAAGTTCAGGGCATTTTCTCATAAGTTTTTCATGCAGCCTTCTCAGCACTTCCAAATAGTAAACTTGGTTAACTGTTTGTCCAGTTGGTGCAAATTAATAATGCATAATCCCTCTGATATCAAAAAAGGTTAACAACATCGTTTTGACTCTTGATTTGGACTGACGGAACTTTTTTGGTTGTGGAGAATTGGCTGACTTCCATTGTGCACTTTGACGCTTTGCTTCAGGTTTGAGCTTGTACACCCATGTTTCATCACCAGTGATAACATGGCCCAAAACGTTGTCTTGCCTCTCCGAAAAATCTTGGCTAACTTTGACTCTCCTTTGCTTTCGTTCATCAGTGAACTCCTTCGGGACCATTTTTGCACACACCTTTCTCATGCCTACATTTTCAGTTAAGATTTTCCTGGTTTTCTATCCATGTTTCCTTGGTCTGCTATACTTCTCACAGTCAGCTGATGATTTTTTCACACAATTCAATGAATTTTTTAAATGTTTTCATCAGTTCTGCTCATTACTGGCTGCCCTGACCTCTCTTCATCAGTGACATGTTCTCTCCCCTCAGAAAAACGTTTAATCTATTTGTACACTGCCGTTTTCTTCATGGCATTATCCCCATAAACTTGGACTAACATAGCTCTGATTTCACTTCCATTCTTGCAAAGTTTAACAAGAAATTTAATGTTTGTTCGTTGCTGTGATTTAAGCTCAGACATTCTCGCGACGGCACACAAAGACACGCAACAACAATAATAAATGCCACTCAGCAAGACACCGCCACACGTCGGCATGAACACAGCTGTGAGACACTGATATATCAAGGTTATGAAACCTTACCGAGCTGCTAGTACAGTGCTGCCAATGTAAGTGCACAGTGGCAAGTTCATGAGCTTAATTGTCAGACCTAGTATATTTGACCTCCTTTACCCTCTTCTACATGTTTATATATAGATAGAGATTTATGTTAATGAATTGACTCATGAGATTATGGAGGCTTGGTTAGTCCAAAATTTGATGGTGGAGGCCTACAGGCAGGAGACTCAGGAAACAGTTACCTTTGGAGTCTGAAGGCAGTCTGCTGGTGACCCACAAAGGGCTGATGCTTTAGATAAAGTCCAAAATGCTGTCTCCTGGCAGAGTTCCCTGAGGCTCAGGGGAGTCCAGCACTTTGTTCTATTCAGGCCTTCAACTATTTAGATGAGGCCCACCCACATTATGGGAGGATGAGGGCTTTATTCAGTCCACCATTTAAATGTATATCTCATTCAAAAGCACTCTCACAGAAACATCCATAGTAATGTTTGATCAAATATCTGGGCACTGTGGCTCTGCCATGTTGAGAAAATCTACCAACACAATATTCATTTTGCTTAGATTTCCATGTCAGCTTTTAGATATTACTGGCAAGGTACTGAAACCAAGGAGAAAAATGTTCCAGAGAAACTTTGACAGGTCATCTCTAGAAAATCAGTCTCTGAAATGAAATAGTTTAGTAGCATTTAACTTTATTAGTGTGGCTTTAATTGAATTGTGGAATTTTTTTCTTTATGCTCAAACACAACCACCTCGATGATCCTGGTTTCTTGGAAAAGAGGGAGACAGTGTGTATGAATATACGTGTGTGTGTGTGTGTGTGTGTGTGTGTGTGTGTGTGTGTGTCTGAGGTAAATCTGTGAGGAATATTTATCATGAGGAATATTTGAGGTTAATTATTATGTGTTTTGTCAAAAGCCCTGCTCAATTCCTAGTACACATTAGGAACCTAATCAGGATGATTGCTACTTCTTTTCTCCCAGCTTTCCTTGGCCAGCATGGTTACTGTGGTGACTCAGTGACTGCTGTGGAGGTTTTGGTACAGACTGAAAATTCGTTCATGATTCTTGCCTGAGTCACTCATTACTATGATAGTTGTTAACTGCTGCTGTTGTAAATCTGTCATTCCATCTAGATTTATAAATTGACATTCAAATGTTGGGGACAGCTTTCCCTCTCCCTGTCAATTATTTATTTATTCATGAATTTATTTATATTAGCATGATTCATAGATTGCTGCTTTTCTCAAAGGGTTACCATCTGGCAGCATGATTATGCATTTTGATGCTCACATTGTCACAGAATTGGCCAGTATGAGCCCCATCAAGTTGGCTTCTGTGTCCATTTGACGCCTCCCTAGAATTCTTTGAGAGTGTACTCTACTCTGTGAGCCTTAGTATCTTCCCATGAGTAGAAAGTAAGTAATGATGTCCACCTTCCAGTATTGCTTTGAAAACTTAAAGAGAAAAAACTGTGAAAAAAGGCAACCTACAGCATGTGGCATCCAATAGGCCCTCAAAATGGTAGTTGCCCATTCTTGTTTTTCCTCCTTCATCCCGTCAAAGCGATGCCTCAGAAATTAAAATATTGATAATAGGATGACTTGGAATGCGAGTGAGGAGCTCCGAGAGTCCGGGAGGCGGACCACCTGGACCCCGAGACTGGAAAGGCAAGAGGGGGTGTTGTGGGGGCGGGAGACGCCCCACCCCCAGCCCGACCAGCTTACAACCGGCGCCCAGCGCCTGGCAGCCTGGCGAGGAGGCCAATGCAGCCACCAGGTCGGGGCCGGTCCCCGAGAGAGGTGCGCAGTGCCGGGGGACGCCTGAGCGGAGGCTGCCGGGGAGGAGGTGGAACCGCTGCGCGGAGGCCGCCAGGGCATTTCCGCGCGGAGGGTGCGGCGGCGACTGGCGCGGGCCGGGCCCAGGGCCCAGGGCCCAGGGGTGGCCTCAGATGCGCCCTGGGCTCCTGGGGAAGCGATCCACGCCGGCCTCTCCACAGCCAGCTTTCCCGGAGATGGCTGTGGGAGAGGCTGCTGCTGCGGGAGAAATGGCGGAGCCAGAACTGGGCTGGGGGGTTGCCGGAGCGGGGGCTTTGGCTACTCCGGGCCCTGATTCTGGAAAGGGTCTGTTGGGCCCCGTGTCCTGGGGGCTGTCCCTTCCCACAGGCGCTTCCTTGATGCCAGGGTCTCTGCTGTGTGCGCAGTAGGTTGGCGATTTCAGGCGGCGGGGTGCATCTATCTGCCAAGGAGCAGCTTGAGAAAAAGTTGGAGCAGGAAAATAGCCTGGATTTCTGGAGGTGTGTGGGGGTGGGGGGTGGGCAGCCGCCATTGACTGGAGACCCCAGTTGGGGTTGGGTAACTGTGACCAGAGCGGGTCAGGCATCCAGGAATAAATCCTAAAAGTTCCATCTGTACCAGTTCCTAGGCACTTCCCTTGGCTTCCTCCCTTACCTCCAGCAGTAATTGGGGGTAGGAAAAGATGGGCTCGGAGGCGAGGGCGAGAACGGAAGTCATAATTACAAGAACCACTGCACAACCTGTTTTCTAGAATATGCGGGCGCCCCATTTTATGCTGTCCAAGGCAAAGGGGTGTGTTGGACCTAGTGGTGAATCCTCAGAATTGAAGACAGGAGCCATGGGACAACTGTGACGTCAAGAAAAGATGTCGTTATCTGGAACCCTGAAACAGAGGGCCGCAGTAAAACGAGAACGTTCTACCTAGAAGACCTTAAATGTTGAAAGACAGATCACATGTGGACTCCCATCATTGGTGTTGGTCTGTCCACCAAGTGCTCAGTTGCTACCATGGACTCCTGACTGTGTTTTCTTTTCGTCCATTTGTCCCTAGGCTTACTTTAAGACCGGTCACTTCTGCAAGGAAGGAAAGGAGGAAGAGACTGGCTCAATTCTCTGGAAGTTGGTGAGAAGGGGGAAATGCAGGGGATAGCGACAGAGTAAGATCATGGCAGGTCTTTGCTCCACCTCTCCTGCTCTCTGCCAGATTTGCACACTGTCCCAGCATCCCTTGTCCATTTCCTGCAGGAGATATTAGGAATACTGGGGTAGGTGTGGATTGGGCTGTGAATGGGAGGAGAAGACCTGAGATCAGACACCAGGAGACTGGAAACGTTAGACAAATTGGACCCTTAAACAGAGAGATGTTTGCGTCAGGGGTCAGGGTGTCTGCCTGTCAACCAAGCACTCAGACTCTATTTTCTCCTGTATGTTTGTCCATGGGACGGCCTGCTGTCTGCTCTAGGGCATAATTGGTACCACTGGAACAAAGCAAGGAGTGGGAAATTGCACCACATCAGAGCAGGTTGGTATGACAGTGGATACAACTTCGGGTGTGGTAGTGGAGACCAACGCAGGCCCAAGAGTGACTGGGGTCTAGTCTCAGGACTCCTCAGCCTCTCTCATTGCCAACATATTTTCCCACCGACCTCACACCTGTTCGGTGGCAGGCCAAATAGTGTGGTAGCTGTGGGCAAAACGAATGTAACAGAGGGATTTTCTAATAGCCCAACAGCCCCACCAAGAATTCAAGGTCCAGTCTGTGTGTGTGTCCCTGCGTGGAGAGACACAATTCAAAGAGACTCAAAGCCCCGTGTCCTTCTCTCTCCCGGGATCCACCTCCAGTGGCATCTCTGGCGATGTTGGAATTGCTGCTGAACAACACCCTCAATAGATGTGCACCACCTGGGAACCATCCATCCTCCACATACTTGGTTTGTGCCTCTTCTGCACTCCGTCTGTGATATTGGCTGAGGCTGGTCTTGGGAAGGAAGCTGGTTAAATGGTGTACTGGTGATTGACTCTAACTCTTATTTCCAACTGTATCACCTGAATCACTGAAAATCGGTAGTGTGAAAATACAGAATTGTGAGAGATCTGTGGTAGAGGCAGGGACTGTGGTGCTGGTATTATATTTAACTATGTTCTCTGTAACTGGTACAATGACTGGGGCTGAGATTGAGCCTGGTGCCCAGGCCAAGCCTGAAAAGAAGGCTGGAGAAGAGGCTGGGGGTGGGGCTGAGACAGAGAACGAAGTTCCGATGGTGGTCAGACCCAAGGTTAGGACCCAGGCCCAGGTAATGCCTGGGGTAAGGCAGAACTCCATCCAAGGTTATGAATGGTGCAAAGCCCAAAACTGCATCCTTGTCTATGAATGGGGTAAGGCCCAAAACTGAGTCCCAGGCAATGGCTGGGGCAAGGCCTAGAAGTGAAGGCCAGACAATGTCTGGGGCAAGGCCCAAAACCAAGACCGGGGCAGTAGGTAGGGCATGTCCTAAAACTGAGGCCAAGGCAATCCCTGGGCCAAGGCATAAGGAAGAAGCCCAGACTTGGGCCCAGACTGAGTTTGGGGCTGAGGCAATGCCCCAAAAAGAGGGCGTGCCCCAGACCAATGCAGTAGCCTGGCCACTGCTCAGTAGTGAGTGTGCCTCAGGTGCTAAACCTGTGGCCCTGTCTGTAGATAGGGAACTGCTCAGGGTGGACACTGAGACCTTTCCTGGCTCCCAGGGTCAGTCAGTCGGGAATCCAACCCTGGTTTGGATCAGGGGAGGAAACTAATACCGGGTCTTGGTGCTATCCCAGGCCCAGGGCCAGAGCGGAGGGCTCTAATGAATCTGGATTCTGGTCAGCAGATGAGATCTCTACGATGTCTTCCTTCTGGACTGGAGAAGAGGCCAGTGTCAGATCACGGCCCAGGGAAGAGGCCAATACCAGGTCCAGGCACAGGACTAAACATCAACCTAACCCCAGGTCTCGTCCCAGATCCAAGCAAGATTCCTATATTGATTCCTAGTCTGGGTCTGAGGAAGAGTCGGGCAACCCATTCTGCTCCTGGGCTGGAGAAAATACCAATAACTTGTTCAGACCCAGAGTCAGAGATGAAGCAAATGTTAGGTCCAAGCTCAGGACAAAGATAGAGGATGTTTCTGAGTCTGAAGATGAGTACTTTAAGGAGTCCTGGTTTGTGCCTGGAGAACAGGCCGATAGTAGATTCAGGCCTAGAGACAAGGAAGAGCCCAGTACCGTCCTGAAGCCCAGGGCCCAGAAAGATGTTGATAACAGTGATAGGGTCAAACAGGAGCCCAGGTTTGAGGAGGAAGTCATCATTGGGTCCTGGTTCTGGGCAGAGAAAGAGGCCGGTATGGAGGCCGGGGCTTCTGCCATCTGTGAGTCCATGCCAGGGGCTGAAGAGGGGGCCATCGGTGGATCCTCGTTTGAGACTGAGGAAAAGTTCAGTTTGGGGGCTGTGGCCAGAGAAGAGACCAGGCCAGAGTCTGAAGAAGAGGCCATATTTGGATCCTGGTTCTGGGACAGGGATGAGGCCTGCTTTGATCTAAATCCCAATCCGGTGTACAAGGCTAGTCCCAGGTTCCACGATTCAGCTGAGGAAATTAATACATCATCCAGGCCCCAAACTTGGGAAGAGGTCACTGTTGAGTTCAAACCTGGTCCTTGTTATTTCGTTGGTTTCCCATCCCTGAGCCCCTTTAGAATTCCAGAAGGAGCAGCAGCAGCTGCATTCGCTGAACTGTCTGAGGGAAAGCCCCAGAATGCAGAACGTACCCCAAATAGGGAAGAGCAGGAATCTGTGCTTCAGCCCGATCGGCCTGATCTTGAGTTCCCATTTCAGTATGAACCATCCTACAGGTCAATCAGGAAAATTCGGGAGCATCTTAGGACCAGGGAGACTGCAGAGCCTGAGAGTTGGTCCTGCAGCTGCATCCAATGTGAACTTAAAATTGGTTCTGGAGAGTTTGAAGAACTCCTGTTAATGGACAAAATCCGAGATCCTTTTTTTCAGGAACTATTTAAAATCGTAATAGGTATGAGAAGTGCTTCTCAATTTACCCGAGATTTCATTCGGGATTCGGGTCGTCTCACTTATTGAAACCTTGCTCAATTATCCCTCCTCCCGAGTTAGTTCACAGCTTTTGGAAAATATGATTCTCATGGCTCCACCATATCCAAATCTAAACACGATTGAGACATATGTATGTCAAGTGTGTGAGGAAACCCTTGCACAAACCGTGGATTCCCCCGAGCAGCTGCTTGGATTAAGGCTGCTTAGATCCCTCACTACAACTACTGACTATCACACACTGGTTGCCAATTTTATGTCTGTGTTTCTCTCCCTATTAGTGACAGGCAACGCAACAACAAAGTTTCACGTTCTGAGAATGCTGTTGAATTTGTCTGAAAATGCTGTGGTGGCCAAAAAACTATACAGTGCCAAAGCTCTATCGATATTTGTGGGTCCTTTTTTTTTTTTAACATACTAGAAGAGTCAAACGATAACAGTCAAATTGTTATTAAAATGTTTTGGAATTTCAGTAATATTATAAGGAATGGAACAATGGCCTTAATTGATGATGATTTCAGTCTTGAGCCACTTATTGCTGCATTCCATGAATTTGAGAACTTAGCCAAGGACCTACAAACCCAGATAGACAATCAACATGATCCTGATCCTGAGGGGGGACAAGAAAGCTAATATGATTAACCACCTGCCTCTGATCGGCCTGATGTTCCCAAAGAGCCCTGAGTAGTGGCTTCCGTTTTCACAGCCTGGTTTTATGTTGTAACTTATGTTTTTAATGCTGATGTTAACTTGGTCCAAATCTTGGTTTGAGCTGGCTCATTTTGTGGATGCGAAATGAACATCAGAGCTGAAAACACATGTGTTGATATTTGTCTTGCCATCTGTGGGGACAGAGCCCCAAAAAGCAGTTTCCAGGCTCTCGGCCTCACATAGAAAGGTGCTGGCTCAGGTAGTAAATGGCCATCGACTGTGATCAAATGGCCAGCAGCTGTGGCTAGTTGGCCGTCAGCTGTAACCAGTGAGCCATTAGCCATAAATATAACTGCCGTGGCTAGGCTAGGAGAAGAGGCTAGCAGAGAAGAAAAGAGAGAAAGGGGGGAGCTAGCAAGAAGATGGTGGCTGAGTCTGCGGGCGGCACAGTGAGGGTTGAGAATTGTGTTGCTCCTGGTTCCTGTGTCTCCAACCCAGCTGCCAGTGAGAGTATAGTGGTGTGACTCCCCTACCTGTGGCTCCGTGGGTGTTCCTTTTTGGCCTCACCATGTCCTGCGTTCTTGTGTGGGGGGCGGGACCGGAGACCCCGCCAGACGCCCCGCACGACACTTGGCGAAGTCGGCAGGATGCCCTGCACGACACCATCCATATTGCGGTATATTTCAAGTATTGAGTTTCCAATGAACGGAGTCGCCTATGTAAGCTACCCTGCTATTCGTTGTTTAAACAAATGGTTCTCCATTTGACTCTGTGTTTTCAATAAAGTTCTGGGTGAAAACTGGCAGAAGTGACCCTCCTTCAGTGTAAAATCCAGATGCTGGTGCTTTGTGCACACTGACAAACATATCAGTAGCATAATCAGTAGCATGACAAACATACTCTCATTGGAAAATTCCATTCCTGGAGCTTAAGAAGGAAGAGACTACTGTGGGCCTTGGTACTTGAGGAATGCTTCCGAGAAGAGGGACCCACTTAAATTGGTCACCGAGGACTAGGGTAAGACAAACCATTAGGTCATTCTTGGGAGTGAGCAGTGGTGGTATGAAGAAAAGTGTGTAACTTGAAAATCTGCTCCGGTAGCGAGGACATACCCTGTCTGCCTGAATTAGGTGAGACAAGTTTAGTTAGGGATGCAGTTGGAATGAGGCCGGTTTGGAGAGCTAAATCGGCCAAATCTGCACATTTTACAACTCAAAAGTACAAGTGTTGCTTCAGTACCACCTAAAGAATGAAAGGGTAGAATAGCACACCAACTAAATGGAGTCAGGAGTAAGATTCTCTTTGTGCTCCCAGCCCAAGGAAAGTATTAAGGAAATTCCATTCAGCTATTAAAAATGGTCTGTTCGTTGGCATGAAATGACAATGATGCTTTTATGTCCAGTGAAATAGAGAAGAGTGTGAGTGACATCTATGGAAAATTAGATCCCATTTTAAAACCGTGTGTGAATAAACACAATTTCTATGCAATTTCAGTATGATTTTCTAAGAAACTTCATATATTCCATAGCCTAGAATAAAATCACTCATGTGTGGGATATAAAACTGAAGGCAATGGAGGAACAAGACACACAAATGAAACAAAAACTCATAGACACAGACAACAGTTTAGTGGTTACCAGAGGGTTGGGGGGGGGTGGTAGAAGAGGGTAAAGGGGATCAAATATATGGTGATGGAAGGAGAACTGACTCTGGGAAGTGAGCACACAATGTGATATATAGATGATGTATTACAGAATTGTACACTTGAAACCTATGTAATTTTACTAACCATTGTCACCCCCAACAAATTTAACAAAAAAACATAAAAAATCTACCATGCTAAAAACAGTTGTCAGAGACAACCATTATTAGGGAGATTGAAAAATCAACGAGACAGGGCTTTTTCTTTCAATATGCTTACAGCTAGTGCCTCAAGTTATAGGCAGACATGTTAGAAAGGATACAGTTATATAAGTGAATAAACTATATGTGTTAGGAACAATTTTTAGAGAATAAACCACTTAGAAAAGACAGAAAGGAATAAGACTTAAGGAAAACTAGCTTTTTAAATGAAATGTTTAAAGAAAAATAAATTATCAAAGTTATGTTTATATTCATCTCTCGACTGTACAAAGATGCCAATTTTTTTTTACATGACTATTTCATTAAAAAAAATCCTAACATTTCCGTTTGCAGTGACAACAGAGTTATGGAAGCAGATAGACAGTGGCGATGGTTGCACAACATTGTGAATGTACTTAATGCCACTGAATTGTACACTTTAAAATGATAACTTTTATGTCTTCCATATTAATAAGTAAAAAGGTCATGCCATACTTTCAGATAGAAATCACAGAACTCAGGGATAGAGTTGGTTTGGAGAGGGAATCCAGACTTGTGCAAAATAGGTTTTATTATTTTTTAGGCACAGTGAAAATGTTATTTCTGTTTTGTGTGAGGATGCTGTTAATTGCTGAGAAGGTAAAATTATGACTTATAAATTAGAAATGAACATTTGAAAGATTTTTCAACACAATGAAGAACTGCTAAGATTACAAAAGTGGTTGAAGGAGATATGTGTGCATACAGCATACACAGTATAATCACAATAAAAACAAAATAATGTTAAATTTTATATACACATAGAAGATTCATAAATGTTAGGATAACATTGCTGGCTTAAATACAAAACTAGTTAATATCTTAAGTGCAATCAGTTGTAACCATGGATGTTATGTGTTCCACTGGACATAAGCCATTTCCAGTATCGGACAAAATGTCTACCAGTTAACACCAGCCTCTCAGTGTAGAAAACATGCTGGGTCAATTCCTCAAAAAAATTACGAATAGAATTACCATATGTCACAGCAATCCTTCTCCTGGGTATCTACCAAAAAAATATGAAAACATTTGTACATAAAGACAAGTGTGCTCCAATGTTCATTGCAGCTTTATTTACGGTGGCCAAGACATGGATACAACCAAAATGCCCTTCGATGGATGAATGGATAAAGAAGTTGTGGTGTATATACACAATGGAATACTAATCGGCGGTAAGAAAAGATGAAATAGGACCATTTGTGACAACATGGATGGATCTTGAGATTATAATGCTAAGCGAAGTAAGTCAGACAGAAAAAGCAGAGAACCATATGATTTCACTGATATGTGGTATATAAACCAAAAACAACAAAAGAACAAGACAAACAAATGAGAAACAAAAACTCATAGACGCAGACAATAGTTTAGTGGTTACCAGAGGGTAAGGGGGGTCAGGGGTGGGAGATGAGGGTAAGGGGGATCAAATATATGGTGATGGAAGGAGAACTGTCCCTGGGTGGTGAACACACAATGGGATTTATAGATGATGTAATACAGAATTTTACACCTGAAATCTATGTAACTTTACTAACAATTGTCACCCCAATACACTAAAAACAAAAGAAGACTAAAAAGAAAGCGAAGCAGAGCACTGCACTGAAATAATATCCAGCAACCTGTGCTGTGTTTACCCAAGTTTTGTGTAACTTTTCTGGCAGTGCAGCATGCTTTTTTTCTCCCTTTCTAGTATGCGAGATTTGTGGAAATAGGTCAAAGGAGCAGTTTTGCCTCCCTTCACAAACCACAAGTGTTAACAGGGATCATCCCGGTGCTGGAAATTGGCGTTTCAGCGTTTATTTTGCCCATCAGGGTTTTTGAGGACAGATCGATCCTGGGTATGTTTTAACATGTCGCCCTGAGTTTTAGACAGAACATTCAAAGTCAGTTCGTCTCCAAACCCCTCATGGAATGTTCCCCCGCCATCGCTGGGCTCCTACAGGGCAAAGGCCAGGCCTCGGGCTGGAAGCGCGGGCTCCCTACCCCGCCTTCCTTCAGCTCCCGGTCTTCGCCACGGTCAGGAGCTGCAGGTTCTGCTAGCAGGCAGCTCAACCTCACAAGCAGAAGTTTCTGTCCCGGGTGCTGCAGGGCTGTGGCAGCCAGGCTGCCCGCGAGGTCACGTGGGCCGACGGTGGGTCACGTGACCACGCCCTCCGTTGGGCGGGCCTCGAGGTGCGTCCCACGCAAAAGAGACGGGAAGGACGTACGCGTGACGACTGGCCCACTGCGGCGGGAGGAGTGGTAGGGTGCTCGGTAGGGTGTGCTCGGTAGGGTGTGAGGAAGGTAGGTAGGGTGCGTGTGTGTGTGTGTGTGGGGGGGGGGTTTCGCCACGCCGCACTAGCCTGGAAACTACTCTCTCGTGCGGCCCGAGCTGCAGCATTTGTTGGTAGAGGAAACAATCCCGCGGCCGGTCGCCAGCGTCTTAGCAGGGTCTGCCTGTTGCCCGGAGCTCAAGAGGCAGGAAGTCATCCTGCGGGAGGCACACGCGGAGAGAAGCGGCGATCGCTCGCTGGCGGACCAGGTGGGTGCGAGGCCCCGAAATGGCATCCGCGGGACGTGGTGGCTGAGACTAGATCCGGGTGCAGTAAGTGGCTCGGCCCCTCCCGCCCCCTCCTGCCTTCTGAACGCCCCCCACCCGCCCCCGCTCCCCGCTCCCGGCACAGCGGTCTTTCAGTCTGCGTTTCTAGGTGTGGGTGGGGGAGGTGGACGACACATGGAGGGAGTTGGCTTCAGGGAAGCCCAGAGAGAGGAAGCGGTGAAGTGACCTTCGTGGACGCCCAATTCGTGTAAACCAGTGATGCCACTGGCTCTGGAAAAGCACGTGTGAGGATGGGACCTTGCGCAACACCCCTGTCCTCCCATCTGTTCGCCACTCACTCTCTACGCGGTCTGTCTGTTCCTGACGATGGGGATGGCTGAGACCGGCTCAGAATTGGGGTAGGGTGGGGGCGAAGGAGGGGAGAATACGCCTGCCTTATGCTCCCAGGCTCCAGCTGCCTGGAGATGCGAGAGAGGAACGAACCCAAATCTGGGCAGCTCTAGGGAAGAGGGTGGCGGACAGACTCAGGAGGAGGGAACCTAGATGAGGTGGGCCCTTCACGGAGGATTTCTCGTTGGGATACCGCCAAGCTTCTCATCCCCCAAGAGGATCTCTGGATCTCAGCCCCAGGCAGCAGCTCCCTCCCATCTGGGGCGACTCCGTCTGAGGCTCCCTCCCTTTTCATTTCTGGGTGGCAGGGCAGGCTCTTTCTGGGAAACACCTGCAGAAACTGCTTTATGCCTGGTCTCATAGGTTCCCCTCTGCAGACACTTTGCTCTCTTCCGTGTTTTGCTCTCTCTCCGATTCTTAGGGCTCGTCCCCGTATTCTCATCCTAGGTAGCAGCCCTTGGTAAGTCCTTGTCCTCTCTCTAACAGAATATTACCCCCCTGATGCCCCAAGGCTGGCTACTAAGGCAGTTTAGGAAAGTGTCCCTCGGAAGTAGTTCCTTTCCCTAACCTACTACAGTCAACGAAAAAACATCCAGTCTAAGAGAAAGCTTATAAGAGTTTATCTGAGCCAAACTGACGACAATTGCCGGGAAGCAAAGTCTCGGACTGAGAAAATGCTCCGGAAAATGGCCGTTTTGCAACTTATTTTATACATTAGAAT
Source organism: Rhinolophus ferrumequinum (assembly GCF_004115265.2). Taxonomy (NCBI): domain Eukaryota; kingdom Metazoa; phylum Chordata; class Mammalia; order Chiroptera; family Rhinolophidae; genus Rhinolophus; species Rhinolophus ferrumequinum. The sequence goes on from NC_046284.1 coordinate 52,418,941, forward strand.
CAAAGGAGGAAGGTTACATGAAATCCATTGGTTGTAGATCAAGAGGGTGAGAGAAAGCAAAGTGGGGAAATCTCTGGGATTGGATAAAGAGCAAAGTGGAGAGACACATGTTTTTTTCACATTGGTGGGTACAGGATAGATAATAGCATTTTACAGCACCTAGAGATGGTATTTGGGGAACGAGATAACAGTGAGGGATTTTGTAGTTTCCTGCTCTGGTGTGCTGGGTTGTGCCCCCTGGGGGGTCCGGAAAAAGGGATTACTCTGACATTCCAAGGGTATGGTATCTTAGATGTAAAAAGACCACAGATAGGCTCACTTAAGGTCAAGATTGACCTTTGTCAAGGAAGCTACAGGCCAAGGATGTGACTTCCCGCCATGGCCCACCTTAGTTAGGAATGTTTATGTTCACGCCATCCTATGTGGTTATTTTCAGTTCTCCTGAGCTTGTCAGGTTTAACACGTGGCCCCTTTTCCGTCCACACTTCTCACATCCTTATTTTTATCCTCAGTATAGGCTGAAACGCTGCTGTAATACGACTTCAGGCCCTCCTGCTTACATTGAAAAGCTAGGATTGAACAGTGGGTATGTGGGGTAAAATTACAGACTGAGGCCTAGGACTACCTCCTCCTCTCTTACCCCTGCCTCTTTGGTTATCGTCTTTCCTCCACACTCCAGAATTAAGGTGATCTAAGTGTGGGGGCCAATGTTCAGGTTGCGGTCTTTCCACTCAAGCTCTGTTGTCTCTGGTCTGTGTCTGTGTGTTTTTAGAGTTTGACATAGGAGAACAAATACCTCAAACGTGGTGTGGTATAGAAAGAATAGATCTAGCCTTTCTCCCTGGTTCCTGGCACAGTTTCAAAAAACCTCGGGAATCCTTGAGTGATAGGAGTGTCTTTGTTATGCTAATGAACCGATCTCTGGTGGGCCCTTAGATGTCCTCATGATGGGGCCTGGTCACCAGAAGGACCAACCACTTGATTAGAGTTGGAACTTTGGCCACTGCAGGAAGGAGGGCTGGATTTGGGGTTCAGTCAGGTGGCCACTGATTTAATTGTGCTTACATATGAAATCCCCAGTAAAAAGAATCCCTGGGCTTTGTGGAGCTTCCTGGTTCGTAAACACAATGATATCTGGGCAGGGGGATATGCCCTGAACCCATGGGAAGAGGGCATGACAGCTGTGTGTCTAAGACCCTTCCAGACCTTGTCCTATGTGTATCCTTTATAATAAAACTATAATTCGAAGAACAGCACTTTTAGGGAATTCTGTGAATTGTTCTAGGAAATTATCAAATCTGAGGGGGTCATGGGAACCGCTGAATTTATAACTGGTCAGTCAGAAGTATGGGTGGCCCCCCAAGACTTGTAACTGGCATCTTATCTGAAGGGGGACAGTATTGTTGGGGACTGCCCCTTTAAATCTGTGGAGTCTGATGCTACCTTCAGGTGGTTGATGTCAAAGAACTGATGTCGCAACAATGGTGCCATGCATCCCTATTTTTAGGAGAAACCCCTAGATTAATATCTGTAAACCTACCTCTGATCCTGTGCATCATACATAAACAATAAAGTGAAGGAGGTAGAGCCCACCCGTATATTATGGGTGAAAAAGTAGCCTATGTGACATATCCCTGCATTTAGATGATTATTTAAATCCTCTATCATTTTTTTTTTTTCCTTATCAGAGCTCCCTCAGGTTAGAAGTCCTGCTGGGGGTTCTGCATTTATATTTGGGGACCTTCACATTGTGGCCTAGCCGGATACCTCTAAGTCCCATGGGCATCCCGAAGCAGATCTGTGGGTTTTTAACGTCTCAGCCAGAGGGCGGGGTGACTGGTGTGTGTGTGTGTGTCCAAGAATGAAGGTGATTATTTTTGTTCTGATCACTCCTAGGCCAGGATCATCCCTCATTTTTTTCTGGAGTGTAGATGAAGTAAAGACCTCATCACTCATATGGCTGTTTTGTTTCTGTCCCCTTTCTGGATAAATATTACGGGCTAGCTCATGGAATAAATATCAGGGTCCATTCAGATGTCATTTGACCTAAAATGTTGCTGCCTGGGTGGGGATAAAGTTAAGAGTGGAATTGTCATCTCTCCAGTCATGAATGAAGGAAAGGTATCTTCTTACAGCCTTGCCGGACGATTAGCACCCACTGACACTCTCTGCCCCCAGTTTCCAAAGTGCAGCCTTCAGTGGGATCACCTCTATAGGAGACCACCAGGTTCCCTATGCAGGGTTTCAAGGCCCTGCACCCTTCCATACAATCCCACCTTTCTGTCTCCACCTCCCAACACATCCTTCCAAGTCAGGGTGGGGGCTGGAATGAGATAAGGACACACAGTTTCAGGAGGCACTCCCTCTCAGGTGCCTCACCCTTGTCCAAGCCCTGCTCCACTTTGCCTGCACTCAGGCCACACTGGACTCTCCTGCTATTTCCCAGCCCAACTATCCCCTCTGCTTGACTACTTCCGTGCCTTTTCCCACACTGTTCACTCAATCTTCAGTGCTCTCACAATCGTTCTCTGCCTACGGGAAACATACTCATCCTTTTAGGCTCAGCTCAAATGCTAGGTGTGTTTGAAGTCTTTCTGACACCCTCACCCTTACTCTTTGCCCCTTGGTAGGAAGTAATTCCTCCCTCCTGTATACTTACACAGTATTTTATTATCTCCGATTTTAGCATTTGTTTGTTTATACCATGTACTAGAGTCGGGTTTTTTGTTTTTTGTTCTTTGTTTTTCGTGGGTTTTTTTGTTTGTTTTGTTTTCATGAAATAGACAGAACTAGTGTTGAGGGACAGGTAGCACAGAGGGAGAAACTTGGACTCTGGAAGTGTAAATCAAACCCTTCTGTCTGACAGCAACACCTGAGCCTTTTACTGCTTATGATAGTAACTACTGTTGATATTAAAATTTATTGGGTGCTTTACGTGTACCAGATGCTCTTCTAAATGCATTGACTTATTTAATCCTCAAAACAAACTTATGGAGTAGATGCCGTTGTTGTCTCCGTTCTTGATGTGGGGAAGCTGGGGCACAGACTGGTTAAGTAACTTGGCCAAGCTCACTGAGTTGGTTAACAGAAGAGCTGAGACTGAAGCCTTTGTAGTTGCAATCTCACCATTAGGCTACATCTATATCCCTCTAGTGTTAATGGTCACTAAAAGCTGCCATCGTCACTGTCACTACCTTCTTCAGATTTGCTGTTCATTACAGCTTGTATAGCAGAGTACTTTATTCATCAAAAAGACACTTAAACCGGAGTGTTGTTACACCGCCTGTCCCTCATCCCTTTCTCCTAGTGTATCAGCCTACTCCTTCCTTACCAACTTAATTGTCCATCGCGGTCCATCGTTTTTACTAGTGTTCTGCCATGTCCTCTAGTGCCTGGCTCCACTGTCCTGGCAAAATCCCAGCTCCTGATAAATCCCAAATATCCACCTCTTTTGATCCCTGTATTGCTTAGTGCAGTACACCTGGGGAAAGTCCTCCACACCTTTCTAACTGCTGACACTATGAATTTAACTTTCTCAACCTCAGTACAGCCCCCTGAACTGAAATCTCTGATATCTTTACATTATGGACATTTCATAAGGGTGCACTTTCACACAATGACTCTCCGAACTGAAACCAGGCTTATCTAGGAGCTCAAGTATTTAATGTACCTCTGAACCCCCTAGAAAGGTAAGGATCTGGGTTTTCTGCCTGAAGCTTTCCTTTTCAGTCTACAACAGAAGCCAATCACCGCTGTCAGACCTCTGGCAGTCATTCATTAGGCAAGGCGTTCAGAATCTACATTTTTTCCTTTCACCTGGGAACATGAGCTCTGCTACTGGTTTTAAGAGGTAGGTGCTTACTGACAGACAAAAGTCAGGGACTGGTACTCACTGATGAGTTGTTTTGTGCCTGAACATACATGTCATTTAAGTTTGTTCCATTTTCATATAACAAGGAACTTAACTAAAACTAACTGAATAAGGAAATTTATTATCCACAGACTGGAAGTACTGAGGCCTCGATGGTTGTTTGATTCAGCTAAGGACTCAGCTGTTTTTCCATCTCCTCCTCCTGCCATTCACAGTATCAGCCTCCATCCTAAGGCTGGAAGCCTGATGGCCACAATAATTCTAGGACACAAGCAAGTTCCTGAGGATGAAAAGGAGACAATCTTTCCCGATGGCCTTTTCTTATGAGTGAGAACACTTTCCTCAGAAGTCCTGCAGTCTTCTCCTAATGTCCCATTGAGCAGGGTTAGATCACCACCCCTTCCTGAACCAGAGAGTACCAAGGGGATGGATTACCCCGAGGCCAAGCAGACTGACCCCTGGAACCCCTGGAACCGGGATCAGGCCCCCTGTGGTAGGTGACTACGAGGGGGAAGGGGAGGAGGAGGGGGAGGGCGAGGGGGAGGGGAGGAGGACATACTTACGCAAAGATGATGTTCTTTTCGTAATTATGGGAAGCAGAACAGTATACAGAGCACTGAGGTGACAGTGACAAAGAACACAGTGGCAATGTCTTAGCTTTTGTGACCTCTAAAAGCCACCACGGAGTTCTCATCTACTCTTTCCTACTTACCCCAGCCTACCCCATAATATGACTAGATCACAATTTTAAAGGGAACTAGAGAGACCTGATACATACAGGTATTTCAGAATATCGGATAGTTTCTCATTCAGTGTGCCCGAGAATCCTGTGGGGGACGCGTTAACTGAGTCACAGAAACATGGAGTACCTTTTCCAAGGTGACATAAATACTTAGTGGCAAAGTCTCTATTAAAAGTTTGGACTGCCTGGCTCTGAAGTCTGGCCAAGTCCCAGAGCAGAGCCCAGAGGAGAGAGCCCCAACTGTACCATGCAGCCTCCTTTTAGAAAGCGCATCCGGGGCTCAGAAAGTGGTTACTCTAGTCTAAGCAAGCACCTAGTAGTATAGTGAACTGGCTCTGGGTGCTGGTGGTGACAGAGGTGACTTTCTTCTCCTACGGTTAAGTCACAGTTGCTCCAACATCACCATGAGGAACTTTGATTCAGGAAGTTGGAATTCTAGTCTGCACTCCAGGTTAAGAATTTGGAGGCTGACATGCCAAGCCGTGCGAGCCACACACATTTTCTACACCTGGGAAGGGAAAGGGCTAATAATTGTGGAGCAGCTGGGATTTGCAGAGCAACTTTATTCCCAGATCTAAAGTTCAGCTGCAAATAAGAGGACAAAAGCTTAACACTCACTGATCTTTAGCTACCCACTTAAAATCCATAGTCCAGGCCAGATTTCCAGTTTCAGTTCTGACATGTTGTGGGGACAGAGCCCCAGAGAGCAGTTTCCAGGCTCTCGGCCTCACATAGAAAGGTGCTCGCTCAGGTAGTAAATGGCCATCGACTGTGATCAAATGGCCATCAGCTGTGGCTAGTTGGCCGTCAGCTGTAACCAGTGAGCCATCGGGCACGAATATAACTGCCGTGGCTACGCTAGCAGAAAATGGGGGCTAGCAAGAAGATGGTGGCTGAGCCTGCAAGCGGCGCAGTGAGGGTTGAGAATTGTGTGGCTCCTGTTTCCTGTGACTCCAACCCAGCCGCCAGCGAGAGTATAGTGGTATGAGTCCCCTACCTATGGCTCCGTGGGTGTTCCTTTTTGGCCTCAACATGTCCTGCGTTCTTATGTGGGGAGCGGGAGCAGAGACCCTGCAGGCCGCCCTGCACGACAAATGGTGCAGCGAGCAGGGTCCCCTGCACGACACGTGTAAAGAGCTTGGAAGACTGCTCCCGTACTTAATAGCCTGAAAGAAAGCTGAACAAACTGAGAATCAGTGACTAACCTTAGACTCATCAGAGAGCTGAGGTCACAGGGCAAATGAACACCCCAAATTCTGGAGAAAAGACAAATCTGGAGAGTCACAGCCTATCTCTCCTTACATAGAGCAGAAACGGCTAGAGACAGAAACAGGTGAGAAGACTTAAATGGTAATTTACAGAAACTGCTGGAGGCTGAGTGTGGAATAGTGGGAGAGTGAGAAACCCGACCTGCAGTCTTAGAGGTTTAGTGGGCTTTAAATATGGGAACTCCAGCAGGTTCTCCCAGTGAAGATCCCAGGCAGATCCCGTAGTTGGTCCGGCAGTGGGAGGGGAATTGTGCTCTTGTGAAATACACCCAGAGCCTTCTCCGTGACAGAGGCCTACTCCGCAGGGGAAAAGACTTTGCCAGAGCCTTATCCCAGCTGAGGGAAGGGCATTCTTCCTACCCAGCCCACTCTAGTCTTCCATTTTCACATAAGGAGGAGAAAGAAGCTAAGAGACACTTGTGAAGGTCACAGCCTAGGGACACAGGCCCACAAAAGCCTGGGATTTAATTGTAAGATTATAGAACACTTCTTCTCCACACGTTTTTACCTTGTCACAAGCCTCCAGTGTAATAGCAGTGCAGTACCGCTAAAAGAGCTGCAGCACACACACTGTCTGTGCAAGGGGTAATTAGGAAAGCCCAAAGCTAAGAGGGGAGACAAAAATAAGGACACCAGAGGAATTTGAAGACCCCGGCACCTACAGCTACAACAAACATTACACACAGCCCAACTGCTAACCAGCTAACGCAAAACTTCTCTCTAAGGGTCTGTTTACCTCAGTTCCCGTTACCCAACACATCATATCCAGCTTTCGACAAAAACTTATAAGCCGTGCCAAAGACAAGAACAGGCACAGCTCGAGGATAGAGAGTAAGAACCAGAACCAGACTGAGATGTAATGCAGATTTTGTGATTATCAGGGAATTTACAACACGTATGATTACTGTGTTAACAGCTCTAATGGATAAGCTACACAGGTGTGTATGGCAAGTGGCCGAGACCTAAACTGCTTCTAATTAATCCCTGCCACATTTGCACACTGCCAAAGATCATGAGAGCTTGGATGGGACTGCAAGACAAGACGGAGGACAGGAAGAGGAACTGGGACGGTCCCTACCTGGTGCCTGACACTTGGCTGTGGGGGTCACAGACAGCGAGGATTGTATGACCCCCGGTGTGGGTCCTGACAGGGAAAGGCCCTCTTTCTTGGGCAACTGTGGGGACCGCAAAATGGCAACAACGTGTGTTAGCATTTCGAATGAGAAAAAAGCAGTGTGGCAGCAAGAATGAATCTGGGCGCAGAGCAGTGGATTCTCTTCCCAGGGTTAGAGGTCTAGGTCTGCCTTTAGGAGAGGGGCAGTGGTGAGGCCTCCATGGCAGCCCCCTCCCCACTTTCTCTCCTCCCTGGGCCCCTGAACAATGAAAGAACTTGGGGGGGCACCTCAGGACCTCAGGGTCGGTCTGGCCTTCGATGGCCTGTCCCCTCCCAGCCAGCATTCTCCCAGCCCCTCTCTCATCAGCGGCCAGGAAGGATGGCGGCCAGGAAGGGGGAGGTGGAGGTGGAGGGGGGCAGACACACCTAGGGGCGCTTTGTATCCACCCGCTGCTGCTTCAGGCGCGGCTGCTCCCGACCTGCGGATCCTGCACCCCCACCCCCGCCCGCGGGTCCCAGAGATTATAGGGCCGGAAACGTCGTGGGGGGTACCGGCAGGGGGCCGCGGAGGTCCACCGAGGCGGGCGGGCGTTACCCGCCCCCTCCGGGTCGGAACTGCGGGGGCGCCGGGCAGAGGCCCGTGCCTCGAGCCCATTGGTGCGACCTCCCTCCGCCCCGCCTTCCCGACAACCCCGTGGCCAGCGGTTCGTGCCGCGTCCTGCGCAGCCCCTGCCGGGTTTGGCGCAGCGGCGCGGGGGCCGGACGCCTCTTCGCAATTCGGTGCGCACGCAAGGCAGGGAGGATCCGAGTGAGGACGTGCGAGAGGAGGGGAGGCCGACCACCCGGGCCCCGAGCCTGGAAAGGCAAGTGGGGGTGCTCTGGACGCGGGCGGTGGCCCCCACTCTCGACCAGCGTACGACCCGCGCCCAGCCCCTGGCATCCTGGCGAGGAGGCGGAGGCGGCGAACGGGTCCGGGCCGGCTCCGGAGAGAGGTGCGCAGCTCCGGGGGACGCCTGCGCGGAGGCTGCGGCAGCGACGGGCTGGGGCCCGGCCCAGGGTCCAGGGGTGGCCTGAGAGGCTCCCTGGGCTCCTGGGGAAGCGATCCACGCCGGCCTCTCCCCAGCCTGCTTTCCGGGAGAGGGCGGTGGGGGAGGCTGCTCCGGGAGAAATGGCGGAGCCCTGAGCCGGGGCTGGGATGGAGGGCGCCGGGGCGGGGGCGTTGGCTTCTCCGGGCCCTGATTCTGGAAAGGGGCCTGTTGGGCCCCGCGTCCTTGGTGCTGTCCCTTCCCATTGGTGCCAGTCTCCCGTCTGCGCGGTAGCAAAAGGGGTACTGACTGGGTAGATTAAGAAGACACCAAAATGAGGGGCAGCCCGGTGGCTCAGCGGTTGGAGCGCTGTACTCCTATCGCCGAGGTGGCGGGTTTCGATTCCCACATGGGCCAGTGAGCTGCGCCCTCGACAGCCAAGATTGTCAACAGTGGCTGCGCTTGACCTGGAGCTGGGCCCCGGGCATGAGCGGCTCCAGCTGGGAGGCTCATAATACCAACATGGGCCAGGGAGCTGAGTCCTACACAACTAGACTGAGAAACAACAGCTTGAACCGGAGTTGGGGGTGGGGAGGGAAAAAAGGAGGGGGGAAACACCAAAATGAAATGTGTGCCTTTCTTTTAAGACAGCAGTTTTATTGCCTTGCATATTTAGATCTTACACCCAATTAAGTGCAAGCACATGGCGGGGTGAGGAACCCATCAACAATGACAGGAAGGGTCCATGGAAATAAAGAGTGCGCTGTTAGTCCACCTTTGTCCTTGGGGAATCTGTCTTCTCAGACATCCCAGCCCACTTTAATATGTTGAGATACTGGGGGGCGGTGGTTCAGAATAGAGGGGAAGGTTTTGGAAAAAGCAATTTAGAACGCATGAAGTCATTCTGCTTCTTTGCTTCCTGGTTCTGGAAACCTAAACATCATCATCTCCATCCTCCCAGCACAGTCCCTGTCATTTCGGTGCAGAGGTAGTCCCACAGATGTTGTGGAGTTCCTGAGGGTGGATACCTGAGGAACCATGGGAGCTGGGAGACTTTTTTTTTTTTTTTTTTTTGGCTTATTTCCTGATCCTTGAAAAGCAAATGTTAGGAACTGAATTCTGGGTATCTGCCCATTAATTAACCTGATCTTTTTTCTACCGTTATCAACATAATTTCCTGGTGTTTGGCTGAATGCCCCTCCCTCTTTCTGTAGGGAGTGACTCTTCTGCAGCTAGAGGACTGTTCTTTGGTGGTTAGGACTGCATCTCCAGAGGTCCCCTGCTGCGAGGACTGGCCGGCATAGGTGGTGAATGAGGTAGGATCTATGCATGCATGGAGAAGAGGAAAAGGTAGGGTCATGCAGGGGTGCTGTGGAAATAACCGTCCCCATTATCATTACTGCCTGCTTTCTAAATACAGTTGCGTATTTTCCACTACCCACTCTGGCGCCTCATTTTTGTTCAGGGAGAGAGATGTGGCCTCTGCTGGGAAAATGACTGACTTCAGAGTTGGGAGGTGTAAGTAGACAAGCTGCAGGTCTTAGGGGAATGGAGGGGGAGTCATTTGGGAGGAGCAGACAGGTGGGAGACGTTTAACATGACCTTGAACTTACGAAAGCATGTTTTGACACTTGTCATGAATGTTGGGCCCGCTCAGTCTCCTCTGTTTCCCTTCCTTGGCCTTTCTGTCTGTCTATAGGTTTGTTCCTTTGTAGGTTCCTGTTGAAATCTGTAGGTAGCTGTTCGCTTTGAATGTAATTAAGAAAGAGGACGAAAACTATCCATTTGGATCCAAGGTGAGTGTGAGCATGAGCACCCCTCTTGAGTGGGGACGGGAATTGGCTGTTGGCACGTCGGTTTAGGCCAGATCATATCTAGGAGCCATTGTTTTCCAATATTCTAGACACCTCTGCCCTCCCATTTGCGTATAGGAAATGGGTGTGGGGTGAGCCAGGATTGTGCCTATGGGGTAATTGATAGATACCCAGGAAATGGGGAGGGAAGCCCTGAGGAGGACCAAGGAGGCCAGAGTCGTTCCACAGTTGACCCTTCAACGACACGGGTTTGAACTGCGCGGGTCCACTTACACGTGGATTTTTTTTTCATGTGACCACAGTTCAGTGGACCCACGCAGTTGTACTGACTGCAGTTCAAACCCTCATTGTTCAAGGTTCAGCTCTGTGGTTGGGAATCCACATGTGCTGAGGGCCGACTTTAGTTGTCTATGGGTTTTCC